>NC_136492.1:99698233-99980733 GCF_053919585.1 Euprymna scolopes
TGTGTGTGTGTGTGTGTGTGTGTGTGTGTGTGTGTGTGTGTGTGTGTGTGTGTGTGTGTGCGTGTGTGCGTGTGTGTGTGTGTGTTTAGTAACAGTCGAAATATTTGAAAAAATAAAATATTGAAATAGTCCATTACAAACAAAATAAAATATCATCACCGTAGTAAAATTATATGACCCGTAGCTGGAGAGGGCAAAACAGAAAGACAAAGAGCTGGAGATACACCGAGTGTAAAAGACACTAATTTTGTTCTATTATTATTATTATTATTATTATTATTATTATTATTATTATGATTATTATTATTATTATTATTTAACTGGCTTTGCAACTTACGTTTTCTTGATTCACGTAATGTACCTTGATCTTAATGGGTGAAATGACGGGTCATTATCATTTCTCTTATATATATATATATATATATATATATATATATATATATATATATATATATATATATATATAGAGAGAGAGAGAGAGAGAGAGAGAGAGAGAGATAGATAGATAGATAGATACGTGTGTGTGTGTGTGTGTGTGTGTGTGTGTGTGTGTGTGTGTGTGTGTGTGTGTGTGTGTGTGTGTGTGTGTGTGTGTGTGTGTGACGATTGGAAAGGAAAACAGTGCATGGCGAAACGTTAACTCGTGGTCTGAAACAAATCTGTGTATGTCGTCATACTTGTAAAGCCAGTTTCACCGATGATCCTTGTAAGGAGAATATTTCTCAGCCTTTACACCTGACTTATAACATGTTGGCGAGACGTGACGCATTATATCACCTACACATGACATTCGACATTTTTTCAATTAAAAAAAGAAAGAAAACAAAACAAAAAAAAAACATGGGCTGCATTTAAATCCGTTCTGACTAATTCAGTCAGGCTCAACTCAAGCGTGTTAAGATACTCATGATTTCATGTGATGATAATATTTAAGTAGTTTCAAAATGAACCTTGCGATATTTACAACAAAACTCTTTTCATACATACATTCATTAATATGGTGATCAATACAACAGCAACAACAACAACAACAACAACAACAACAATAATAATAATAATAATAATAATAATAATAATAATAATAATAATAATAATAATACAAAAAGGGAATGATCGCAAGAAACCAATAACCTTTTTACAAACCATATGGAAAATATTAATGGCACGACTGAGAAAAGCTATCTACTATTCCTTTAATAATCGTGAACTACTTTCTGATAAACAAAAAGGAAGCCAGAAGAGGGATGCACGGATCAAAATTCTAAGTGAAGAAAAAAAATGCAAAAAAAAAACAGGAAATTCATGGCATGGATTGATTACAAAAAAAAAAGCTTATTGCAGAATCCCAGAAGCATGGATAATTGAATGCTTAAGAATGTAAAAGATTATTAATTTTATTACCAAAGTAATGGAAACATGGGGAATGGAACTGACAGTCGGCGACTTCGTTTGGCTATCTTCGTTTTTCTTAGCCTCTTTTAAAAAGACACAAGCATTCAGTAAGATTAATATTTTTTTACCTTACGCCGTAATATTCTTCTTTTTTTGTTGTTCAAAAGTACAAAAACAACAAAAAAATCGTTTTACCCGCATTTTCGTTACATATTTCGGGGGTATCACCACTTGTGGGGAGTCACCACTCTTTGGGGCAACCCCAACAAAAATATTAAAATAAAAGGTTGTCAGAAATGGCATTAAGACAAAGGCGAATTTTAGAAATTCAACATGATATTTTATTTAACAATATAATGAAGGAGAATGAAGAGAGTCGTAAAAGGGATAAAGCTTAAATGTTATGGCCCGGAGGTTTTTTTGGTTGGTTTATAGATGGAGAAGGGGTGAAGGAAATGAGGCCATAGATGTCACAACAAAGAACACATTTAATTGACAACGTTTGAAGTATGTAGAATCTGACTCCATGAAATTAAGGACAGACGAATATTGAAGTTGAGAACCGGTTTTATTTATTAATGACAGTTTTAATTAGAAGAGGTAAAGTGTTCGTAGGATATTTTTGGGTGTGTATGCATTGATAAGGAATGAACTTTTGTAGGCTTGTATAATTTAACAAAGAATGAATGTTCGTAAGCGTACTTATCTTTTCGAACGATGGTGGTGGTAAGTGGGTGGCCGGTCGGTAAGCGTACTTATCTTTTCGGACGATGGGGGTGGTAAGTGGGTGGCCGGTCGTGCTACTGTCGGTGATATATATCCTGGCTTTTAACTTGGAAGCGGCGACTTCTTTCATCAACAGCTGGCAGCACGGCGTCTTCGCCTCCTATGTTTTTCTCCTTTTCTTCCTCGTTCCCTAAAAATGCCTCGTTTTATGGGGCACATCGGCTCCCACTGACTGTGACTTGTTTAAGCCTTTATTTTAGGCGCGGAGCTCTGCCATTGGTTGATAATTCTTTTGTGGTTATCTTATTTTTCTTTTTCCAAACGGAAACGATGCATGGAGCCATGTGCAAAAGACGATTTTTCATTTCGTCTCCTATGCTGGAGACGTTAGCATCCGGTTCGCTGCTAATTCTCATCATGTTCCCACACACATCGCCACCCGAAATAGCGGAGCTATCTCGAGAGTGTCCGTGAGGATTTTGGTGGATAGTAGTAGTCTATGCTTTTGCGGTGTGGAGTGGGGGAACGAACATTTTGGAAAAGGATGAGTTTTTGTTCCTACCCCCTTCATATATAGTAGACGTGGTCCTTGTGTTTCGCAAAGCGAACACGTCTACCTGAACGTGTTACAGTAGGTTCATTTGGTGAGTCTTCTATGTCCTGTGTTGGGGCGGACATGTCTCCTGGTGTAATGTCATCTGTTGTCATCAGTTCGGTGTCTTCATTGTTTGTGTTTCTGTTGTTATTGGAATTACTGAACTTGATTGGTTTTAGTCTTTCTACTGAGACTGTTTGTATATCTCCCGATGGCAGTTCGATTTGAAAGTGCTTGTTTTGCCTTTGGATGACCCTATGTGGTCCAGAGTATGGAGCTTCCAGTGATTTTCGAATCCTATCCCTTCGAAGCCACACATGGGTTGCCGATTTTAGCTCCTCTGGTATGAATGCCTTTTGTGCTGTATGTAGCTGTCCTTCTGAGAGGAGAGCCATATGCAACTTTTGCATCTCTTTGGCCATTTTTCTTATGTCTTCTCCATGTAGATCTGGATTTTCTTGGCTCATTATTAGTTTTGGCAGTAGTAGTTGGGTCCCTGTAACTGCGGCAGCAGGGGAAAATCCTTGGTCGTTAGGAATATTTGTAATGCCGAGCAGTACGATTGGTAGTGCATCAAGCCAGCTCTGCTGTCGTATCATGATTGCAGTCTTTAGGGTCCGGTGTAACCTTTCGATCATTCCATTGGTTTTAGGATGATACGCCGTCGTGCGGAGTCTGTGGAATCCGATTTTCGTGGATAAATCTTTGAACAGCTCACTCTCAAACTGGCTTCCTCGGTCTGTAACCACATGTAATGGAACTCCAAAACGGGAGATCCATATGGTTAAGAATGCTATTGCGATGGTAGAAGCAGATGTGTTCTGCAGAGGTGTGGCCTCCACCCATCTTGTTGCTCTGTCAATGCATGTCAGTACATATCTGGCTGGAGATGTGTATACACCATCATATGTGGTGGCGGGTGGTAATGGTCCAATGATGTCGATATGTACTGTTTCGAATCTCCCAGATGGTAGGGAGAATGGTGTGGTTTCTGTTTTGGTGTGTCTGGAGATTTTATGTTGCTGGCATTGAAGACAGCCTTTAGCCCAATTTCGTATATTTCTGTCCATGTCTGGCCAAAAGTATCTGGATTTTATCAACTTGGTTGTTGGCGTAGGTCCTGGATGCGAGATGTTATGAAATGTGTCAAAGATGTTCCTGCGTAACGGTTCGGGTATGTACGGTCTGGGAGTGGGTGTTGATATGTCACACCAGATTGATGACCCTTGTAGTTCGTATGGCTTTAACTGACTTTCATATTTACGGAGTTAATCGTCAGTTTTCTGTGCTTCGCAGATGGCTGGTAAATCGCAAGGATCAATGGTCACTGCGCACGTTGGTCGAGATAGGCAGTCAGCAACAATGTTGTCTTCTCCTCTGATATACAACACATCTACAACATATTCTGTGATGATTGGCAGATAACGTTGTTGTACATCAGATTTCATTGGTGTCGTTTTTTTTTTAAGCTAGGGACAATAGTTTATGATCGGAGAAGAGGGTCACATTCCTACCTTCTATTTGAGGTTTGAAATGCAATACCGCTTGGTATGCTGGTAACAGTTCTCTGTTAAAGGTAGAGTATTTCTTTTGGCTCTCCGATAACTTTCGTGAGTAGAATCCAATAGGTATCGATTCACCGTTTACTATCTGATTCAGTGCTGCTCCTACCGCATAGTTGGAGCTGTCTGTGACCAAGTGATATTGTGTGGCCTTCGGATCAGGATGTGTCAATGTGGATATTTCTGCTGGGGTGGTTTTTATTTTTACAAATGCTTCTTTTTCGGGTGGGCCTAATTCCAGTGTTTTAGCTGCGGGATTGTGTTTAATGGCTTCCGTCAAAGGCAGTAGCACATCTGCAGCCTGTGGGATTAATTTTCTGTAGAAATTGACCATTCCCAGGAGTCGCCGGAGCGATTTAGAGTCTGTTGGCTCTGGAAATTTTTTTTATATCTTCCACTTTCCGTGCCGTTGGTGTAAGTCCTTCAGCACTTACATTGTAGCCCAGAAATTCAATGTTATCTCTGAAAAATTGGCACTTGTCGACAGAGATTTTAAGGTTGTTCTCTTCAAGAAGTGAGAGAACTTTTCCAAGGTCATTGTGGTGTTGTTCCTCAGACTCTGAAAACACCAGGATGTCATCGATGTATGCGAAAACGCAGCCCACCTCCCTGAATATGCTGTCCATAAATCTTTGGAAGGTTGAACTGCTATTTCGCAACCCGAAAGGCATAAATACATATTCAAAAAGGCCAAATGGTGTTATCACGGCAGTTTTTTCAATATCGGCCTTCTGAATGGGGATTTGATGATATGCCTGTAACAAATCAATCTTTGAGAATACTCTCTTTTTAAAAAGCTTGGCTCCGAGGCTGTTAATGTTCGGGATTGAGTATCTGTCTGGTCTTGTCAGGTGATTCAGGTATCTGAAGTTACCACACACTCTCCATTTTCCGGAGGTTGATTTCGGAACTAGGTGTATTGGTGAGGACCATGGGGATTTCGATGGTCTTATTATTCCAGCCTTTAAGAGTTCTGTGAGTTCTTGTTTTGCCGCCTCATATTTCTCTTCGGACAGCTGTTGGACCTTGGCGTAAGTTGGAGCATTATCTCCAGTGTCTATGACATGGGTTACTCTTGTATTAGATGCTGGACGTTGCTCTGTGCGTGGTGTGGTAAGCTTGGGGAATTTTTGGAGGAGAGACTGCATCGTTCCTGGTAGACTGTCATGGTTGTTTACCGTTATATTTTGTATCTGGGCTGTGACCCGTACACCTTGTACATATCGGCGTGTTGTCTCATCCACCAGTTTACCATCGCTGCAATTCAAGATGAGACCGTAGTGCCGAAGAAAGTCTGCACCTAAAAGGGGGTTGACAGTGTCCGCGATCACAACTGTCCAAGGGTATGAACGGCGTAAACCTGGAATAATAATGTCCACTTGTATTTCCCCAAAGCATTTTATGGCATCTCCATTGGCCGATAACAAAAGTACCGGTGTGGAATTGATGGTTATATTAGGTGCCAGACTGTGTTGTAGTATTGTTACAGAGGCGCCTGTATCTATTATGAAGTTTACTATATTTTGTCCAATTTTGGTGGCAACCTCAAATAGTTGCGAGTTGTCGGTTGCTGTTCCAACTCTCATAAGTTTCCCGAAGTTTGGTTAGGTTGCCTGACGGGTGATGATGGTCTTGATGTAGGTATTATTTTGCAGTTCGATTTTTGTGGCCATCTGCACCATGGTTTGCAGGTCCTTGATTTTTCCGCAAAGTACAAGTGTCCACGACAGATTTGGGGTTTCTGGTCCTCATAAAAGGGTCGTACATTATTGTGTGTTCTTGTAGCAATGCTGGTGGAAGCTAAATTTCCGTTGGCTCTGGGTGGTGGTGCTGTAACATTGTGCACATACTTTGGTCTCAGAAAATGAACTATTTCATCCGCCAATGTACCCAATTCATATACAGAGGCATTTTTTACCACTGCTATAACCGGGGTTATTTCGGTGGGCAGTGCCTGAATGAATTTGTGGCGCACGAGTTCCTCTCCCACACCTACTTTACTAGCTGTCGCCATCAGTTGTTGTAAATATGTGGACGGCTTTCCTGTCATAGCTGTGGCGCCAATAAGTCTGTTGAACAACTCAGGTTTTGATTGTTCATGCCTATTTATCACAGCCTCTCTCAGTTGTGTATAACTTCTAGAAGCAATGATGGTGGTGGGTAGGTTTGAAATCAAATCAGGGGGAAGATTTGAGAGGACGATAGAATCGTGTGGTCTCGTTGGATATGTTCCTCAGTTCGAATCGGACTTCGCATATGGCGAACCATCCGTCCACAGCAGCATGCATAAATCCCGGTATCTTTACAGAGACTGCTGACACAGTATCCTCCATTTCGAAATTTGTGGGTTACGCGTTTGGTGGTTGACAAAAATGTTTAATCTCTTAGCGGATTGCCGTTCGTCCTGTTGATATAGTAAAACTTTTTTTTGTTTTTTTTTGTTTTTGCAGAAGGAAGGTGTTTGTATAATTGTTCGCCAATTCTTATTTTAGTCACGTAAATTATTTTGAGCAAAAAAATAAAGTTAGGTTCTCGTAACTTCAGCAATAATACGTCTCTCCTTTTATTATTATTATTTATTTATTTATTTATTTTTGGAATGCGCGAATTCATCGTGGTCGGTGGGTTCACCATTTATGGCCCGGAGGTTTTTTTGGTTGGTTTATAGATGGAGAAGGGGTGAAGGAAATAAGGCCATAGAGGTCACAACAAAGAACACATTTAATTGACAACGTTTGAAGTATGTAGAATCTGACTCCATGCAATTAAGGACAGACGAATATTGAAGTTGGGAACCGGTTTTATTTATTAATGACAGTTTTAATTAGAAGAGGTAAAGTGTTCGTAGGATGTTTGTGGGTGTGTATGCATTGATAAGGAATGAACTTTTGTAGGCTTGTATAATTTAACAAAGAATGAATGTTCGTAAGCGTACTTATCTTTTCGGACGATGGTGGTGGTAAGTGGGTGGCCGGTCGGTAAGCGTATTTATCTTTTCGGACGATGGGGGTTGTAAGTGGGTGGCCGGTCGTGCTACTGTCGGTGATATATATCCTGGCTTTTAACTTGGAAGCGGCGACTTCTTTCATCAACAGCTGGCAGCACGGCGTCTTCGCCTCCTATGTTTTTCTCCTTTTCTTCCTCGTTCCCTAAAAATGCCTCGTTTTATAGGGGCACATCGGCTCCTACTGACTGTGATTTTTTAAGCCTTTATTTTAGGCGCGGAGCTCTGCCATTGGTTGATAATTCTTTTGTGGTTATCTTATTTTTCTTTTTCCAAACGGAAACGATGCGTGGAGCCATGTGCAAAAGACGATTTTTCATTTCGTCTCTTATGCTGGAGACGTTAGCATCCGGTTCGCTGCTAATTCTCATCATGTTCCCACAATGTTCAGGAAAGGAATATTTTGGTAATAAGGTTAATGTTTGTATCTTCTATATGGTCGCTAGGACTATGTATGTATTTGCATTTTGTCTGATAGGTTTCGTGGAGAGTTCGTTGATAGAGAGGAAAGCGTTTCTAGATAGAATTAGACACATAGAATTAACACATTGCCAGCCGGCTAAAAGAGTCGATAGTTCTTTGTTCGTGCGTGCACATGTTTACAGCAATAGTCGTCAAAACAGGAAGAGAAAGAAAAAGGCAAAAGCTTCAGTGCGTTGCCGTGCCCTCGTGAGCGTTATAGAGAATGTCCGTTTCAGGGTACCGCACGCGGAAACAAATAGTAGTCAGAAGTATTGTGTTGTACTCACGTTGGGCCCGGGGCCAAAGCTCTCGGCGATGTTTTCTGGTCAGCTAGAGAGAGAGAGAGAGTGATGATTGTTTCCGATTTTTGCCTTTTTTAAACTCTGCCACGTGATAGAGAGCTGTCTTGTGATTGGACAAGCCAGGCGGAAATGAATTTCAAATCTCGAAACCGCGAGATGTGGTTCAGCTTGTTAGTAACGACTGTCGGCTGCTACACATAAAAAATTTTCAGTGCCACTAATACTTCTTGTTGCGTAGGATTTTTTTTTTCCTTTAAAAAAATTCGGTTTAACCGCTTGCTCGTCGCACAAAAAAAGGAAATGTTTTAATAAACAGGCACACTTTTCACTGAAACGCAAAAACATATTCAAACGTCACGTACGCATCATCGGACATTCTTTTTACCGAAAAGAAAAAAAAAATATATTTTCGCCGAACACTTTAAACTTAAAAGGCTGAAACATTTTCAGGCACGTGTCATATAAAAAAAGCTAAAAACATTTTAGCTGAAACTCATTTCACTAGAAATGCTGAAAAAACGTTTCGATGAAACGAACAAAACAGAAAAAACATCATTTCTTTCACCAGACGTTTTTTTTTTTTAAATCGCCAGCTTAAAAAAAAAGAGTGAATACTTCGTGTACGAAGACACTCTAATATAGGACTTTTATTTGTTTTTGTTAAATGTTTTTGACTCCTGATGGGGAGTATGAGACCAATGATTTCGACGATTGTTTTTATAACCACAAGTCATGATGAGCAACCAATGAAAAGCTTCTAAAGTTACAATAAAAATTGTCGAATTTTGGATTCAATCAGTTCGCCGCCATCTTTGTTACTAGCAATTACACTTAGGATCTGATCTGAACTGCATTGCTTCTTCGCCGCCATCTTTGTTACTAGAAATTACACTCAGGGTCTGATCTGAACTGCACTTCTTCTTCGCCGCCATCTTTGTTACTAGAAATTACACTCAGGGTCTGATCTGAACTGCACTGCTTCTTCGCCGCCATCTTTATTACTAGCAATTGCACTCAGGGTCTGATCTGAACTGCACTGCTTCTTCGCTGCCATCTTTGTTACTGGCAATTACACTCAGGATCGTACTACGCTGCTTCTTCTCTGTTCGACATAATGTTTCAACACTTAACAGTTTTCAAGCTGACTTTTTCTATTACAATATACGGTAATAAACGCTCACTTTGGATATTTA
Source organism: Euprymna scolopes (assembly GCF_053919585.1). Lineage (NCBI taxonomy): Eukaryota > Metazoa > Mollusca > Cephalopoda > Sepiida > Sepiolidae > Euprymna > Euprymna scolopes. Next base: position 99,707,470 of record NC_136492.1, read on the forward strand.
AAAAATGGATTAACTCGACGCCATTAAACGCACGTGATGTAAATATATGTGACAATGAAGCAATCTTCCCGTGTTAATTCCAGAGAGCATTAAACAAATAAAATGGTTCAAGTTGACAACATTGTACGTATGTAGTGTAACTATTCTCTGCGACAAGAAACATTCCCCCTCGCAAATTTATCCGGCAAAAAAATTCTTTTCACTAAAAAGCAACAATTCTTTTTTTTACGCACAAAAATAAATAACTGTTCACCGAACATTCGAGTTAAAATAAAAATTCGTTACTGGCGAATAAAAATAAATATAACCCTCACTGAAGGACACTCGAAACATTTATTTTTTCACAACCTCCACCGGAAGTAATTTCGGAAGTAAACTTGTCACCAAAACAATTCGTCAGTGACGTTTAACAACGAGTAACGGCAACTTAACAGCTTTAAATTTCACTGAAATAGTTCAAATCTAAAGAAATTTTATACAATTATGCGCGATGATATATCGCATATCCCTCCATATCTCCATGAATAAACCGGAAGCCAGCAATGGCGACGCTAGGACAAATCTGTTCGTCGGTACAACGCAAATGAACACAATAAATACACATGACAACTTCAAATCCCATTTCTTTAGATACACACATCATTAGAATAACTCGCACCTTACTTCAACAAAGAAAACCACCACAGAAAGCCGCACAGCAAAAGAAAAAATAAAATAAAATACAAAACACAAACATCACAGTAAACGCAACTTCTAAGCATATAAACACCAATTTACCAATTTAAACAAAACATTGCAACCTCACAACACCGACTAGATTATATTCAACATTTTATTAGCTTCAAATCGATATAACACATGCATACATACACCAAACAGACGGTTCACTACAACACATTATAGCACGAAAAACAAATACAATCAAAACGCAAACTCAAGCCAGCGATTAAAAAACTTTCTTTGCTCCTTACTACGTCCGCTTCATGACTATAAAAATACCAGCCTTTTCGACAACCGACAGATCGGCTCTAGCGTGGCGCGCTGTGAACTCGATCCGTCTTCAACCAGCATCCGACCCCTCGACAACGACATCAGACGCGGAGCTTACTACGCACAGCCAGCATCGCCCACCGCTACCATCTCACCCGCAATCCTGATACAAGCCCCTTTCCTTCTCGGCTGATACCAAATCATCACCTCTCACCAACCCCGCGCTAAGCAACATCAGCTAACAAGGATCGCCGCACACACTAAACCACATTTCTGCCATCCCCGCCCCCGCACCCAACCGAACCCAAAGAAACTTTGATCGTTGACGAGTTTATCTCAACGCCTCGCCAGCCATCGTAACGACGACGCCTTAAATCTCTGATTTGGTGAGAAATAAAAAAAATATATTTATTTAACCTTACTCGGTCGTCTGTATTTTTCTTGCAACCATACGCTTGTTTATTTCAGAGACAAATTTGAACGCGGTCATAGCAAATAAGCCTCATGTTGGCAAAAGCGGATTTTACCAGCAACTGTCACAGACGGACTTATTCAATATCCTCACTACTTCGCATTTTCTGATATACAACTTACCGTCACAGATGAACACACATAAAAAGAACTTCTTTTTTTATTTCGATAAACATTTCGATAAACAAACAAGAGGGTATTTGTAACTGACGAAAATTGCAACAAACACAAGTAGGGGCGATTCTCGCGGTTGGAGATTTTGACTTCACTTCCTTCCTGGCTTGTTTAATCAGAAGCTAGCTCTCAGTCACGTGACCGAGTTTATAAAACGTTTAACCGGCAACACGCTTTCCATATTTCTTACTGGCTCTGGCTGACAGCGCACCCCTCTAAGTTCTAAAAAAAAAAAAAAAATACTGTTCACCGACCACGATCATCCGGTTGTGGTTTTAGTACCAAATCGATGTAACTCGCTTTTGACGACTATGCGATATCGGTCTCAGTCATCGCTGCAAGAAAGAACATTTTCACACCGTTCAACATATAGACGTTGTAATATTAGGTGTCATGAGCTTGGAGCCGCATAACTGATACTTAAGTTAAATGTAAGAAACAGTCCACGCAATCTGCTCGAAATCTTCCACTACAGGTAACTCTTCGCCTCTCCATCGACAACAGACGAGTTGCTGCTAATGAGTTGAGATAAGAAAGCGCTTCTTCTTTTTTTAGGGAACGCAGCAAACTCTTTCCATCAGTGATTGCATTATATCCAGTTATTTCTTCAAATTCGTTTTCTTTTGCAAGTAAAATTTAATTTATTTTTGTATCGATTGACTTTGTCATGCTTTCTGGTGGTGCCTTTTGCTCTTCAATCGCGTAATATTCATCGTTTCAGACATTCCGCATGTTTATTTATAAAGGCGAGGCGGATATTAGTGCTATAAAAAGATAATAAACAATGCAACATACTCGATGGCCACCCCTTTCTATTAAGTATGTTATAAATATTATTTATAGAAGGAAATAAAAAGTTGAATGAGAAATTGACATTATTATGCATCGTTAACTCATGATAAAGCAAATACTGATTGTATATCCGAGAAGATAGACCGTAAGATGGCGTTGTAAACAGGCAAGTTACACCCTAAATAACAGCACTTGGCATTCCAGAGTCTCAGATAAAGTGTTACTGCGTCAATAGAACTGAACGAAATAAAATTGAAAGTCGCAATCTAACAACCAAGTACTTGACATTCTTGCTAAATCGAGATAACAATTGGATCACGTCTCTGATTTCTTTTGATGGGAGAATAAAAATTCTACAATCTAAACCAAACTCAAATATTTTCGACCCAATGAATTTCTGCTGTCATAAAACTTTTTGCGTCTGTAATAACTTGCAGTCAGCCTTTATTTATTAGTCATCATATGTTCGCGATTTGAAGTGATACGATTTCATTTATGCACCGAAATCGGGAAGATTAACGACGTGGGCTGACAATCTGGGTGTGCCAAATTCGAATTCAGCTCTTTCCACAGAAGCGCTTTTTTTTTTACACAGTGATCACCACTTATCAAGGCTCGGAAGCCACTCAGGGATAAGGGTTATTGCAAGTACATTACGTTAGTGTGGAGATTTGATGAAGTGTTTACTTAAGGGGGCGGTTCATTAGGAATTTGTTAACGTTGGACTTGAAGACATCCAGGTTGTAGTCCGGTGGGAAGCAGGCAGACGAAACAGAGTTCCACAGGCGTGCAGTTCTAAGAAAGAAGCTTTGTTCATGGAATCCGCGTTTTGATTTAGGCACAGATATAGAGTGGGGGAAATTTTTCACAGTGGATTCAGCTAGACGGGTGTTTTTCATGAAAGATTGGCGAGGGGGACTAGAGATTGGAGTTCAGACGAGCACCTGCCATGGAAATAATGATAAAACAAAGATATGCTCGCAACGTCTCTTCTGTGGGAGAGAGGTTGCAGGGTAGAGAAAAGGGCATCCCCCACTAAGCCATGAAGTCTATTTTGTACTCTGTCAAGGCAGGATAGACTGTTTTTAGCAGCTCCTGCCCAGATATGGCAACAGTATTCCATCCTTGGACGTACTTGACTTTTATATAGATAGAGAATTGCATCAGTAGTGAGATATCTTCTGGAGCGGTAGAAGGATCCCACCATCTTTCCAGCGACGTTGGCAACAGATTTGATGTACGTGTTCCATTTAAGATCAGGAGTAAAGGTCAAACCCAGAAGCTTGTCAAAATACGGGGCCTAACCCAGACGAGAGCCATCCATCACAATTTATGTCAGATGGGGATCAGAGCGTTGATGATGTAAGGATAGAAGTTTGGTTTTGGATGCATTAAAGGTAACCAGCCACATCTTCCCCCACTGAACAACGCGCTCGAGATCAGAGGAGAGAAAATCAGAGAGAACTTTGTCATTTACAGCCTTTGATGTGTTGCCGTAGATGGTCGTGTCATCAGCATAGATGTCAATGAATGATTTAAGTATGTGTTTAGGGAGGTCATTGATGTAGATCAGGAAGAGAGTTGGGCCCAGGATTGACCCTTGAGGGACTCCAGCATTTATATTGCAGGCCTCCAATTTTTGTCCATCGACCACTACTCTTATGAGCCTATCGGAGAGAAATGATTTAATGATTGAGAAAACATTTTCAGTTATACCGTAGCTGGAAATCTTGTTAAGTAGACACTTATGCCATACCTTGTCGAAGGCCTTTGAAATGTCAAGAGCAATTGCCCTAGAAAGGAAGCCTTTGTCAAGAGATCCACTAATCCTGTGGGATATAACCGTCAGCACATCTTGCAGAGTGGAAACCATAAGAAGGTTATTCCTGCTCATGTGGTTGACTATTTCTCTATTTAATATGGATTCCAGCAACTTACTCATAACACACAGGAGACTTATTGGTCTGTACTGAGAGGGAGATGACTTATCACCTGAATACTTAAATACAGGACAAACTGATGAGGTCTTCCAGGGAGTCGGAAAGCACTTCTCCTTAAGGCAGCGCTTAAATAGTTTCGTAAGTATGGGAGCAAGTTCTGGTTGAAGCTTTTTTAACACTATAATTGGGATGCCATCAGGGCCAGTTGCTTTACTGGAATCTAGGTTCTTGATTAGCTTGGCGACCTCATGCACGGATATTTGTATGTTACCTAGCTTGTTCTGTGTTATAGGAGGAAATATGGGGAGTTGATGGCCTTCGTCGCATAGGGTAGAATTAGCTGCAAAGTTCTTTGCAAATAGTTTGGCCTTGTCTGACGCTGACGAGATGACCTCTGGTCCATTGATAATGGTTGGGATAGAACGCACACTTCTGTTCAGGATCCTATTTGTTATTTGCCAAAACTGGTGGGAACCAAGCCGCTGATCAGCTACCTTGGATTTAACAGACTGGACATATAGCTCTCTTGCATTTTTTATTACTCTTTTACAGTGGTTGCTGGCAGTCCTGAAAGCAGCTTTAGTCTCAGTGCATCTATTACGTTGGTAGCTATGGAAAAAGTGATTTCTGTGCGCGATAGCAGCAGCACATTCTGTGGAGAACCATGGCTGGCTGTTAGGTTTTTGTTGGAATTTTTTAGATGGTATGAATTGGTCTATGCCTACAATTAACCATTCGGTCAGATCTGATACTATAGAGGACACATCCTTTTTAAACATGGAGTGCAGAGGTAAATCAGATATGAATGTACAGAAGCTATCCCAGTCAGCCATAGAGTATCGGTATACAGTACGGTGGAGGGGTACGTCTGGGGCTTCTTACATTTCGTTTTTATCTTAACTGATACGACGGAGTGGTCGGAGGATCCTAGAGAAGAATAAACGGAACATGAACATAGCTCAGGGGAAGTTGAGAGAAAAAGGTCTAGGAGGCTTGTATATTGACCGGGTGTATCGGGCACATGGGTGGTTTCACGAACAATCTGAGTGAGGTCATAAGCAATGGCAAAATCATGACAAAACCTACCTTCATCGGCTGTCTTATTTGAATCGGTCAGCCATTCAACGTTATGGACGTTGAAGTCACCACAGATGTGAATGTTAGCCAAGGGATGTGCAGACAGGATGTGGTCTATTTTCTCAGATATGCTCTTAAAGATAGAAACTCCGCTGTTGTGGGGCCGATATAAATGCAGTGGTGTTAGCAAGTGCAACCCGGAAGCACATATAGGGTAAATTAGGATCTTCTCTAGAGATATCCCTGCCACACGGGAAGTCATCTTTAATGTAGGCACATATTCCATGCCCATGGCGATCTTGGGGGTCAGATTTAGCTGTTAAATTAGAGTATCCGTTAATTATGAACTCATCTAGGGAAGTGGTCGGCCCTATTCCAGTTTCACTTAGAAATAATATATTCGGTTTCGTCTCCTGTAATTGGGTTTCAACCTCTGGAAGGTTGGAACGTAGACCCCTGATGTTGGAGAAGGAGACCTGGTAGTAGGGGTCTACGTTGGAAGATGAGGTTCTTGGTTTAATCGAGTTTTTATTCTGGAGATATTTCATGTTGAGGTTTTGGGATTTGTGGAATAGGTCGCATACTTGGTTAGAGCAGTACAGAGAGGGAAAGTAAGAGAGAAAAAACACAGGAAATTTTTTTTTTTTGTAGCACACGAAAAGGTAAAGCCGTAACAATTACCCACTAGTATGGCATCGAGAGGCCCCACCAGAGACTACTGCATGGTCCAGATCCACTCACCAAATGGCAATACAGCAGTCCCAGTACTTTGCGCCTGCTGATAGGACAGCCTCCTTAGTGGTTAATCCAAGGTTCGGGTCCCTGACTATCAGGCGGATAACGTCAGCCCAGACAAAACGTTTTTCTCCAGCACCTTTACTAGTGACATGGCCACAAGGACAGACAGAGACAGAAAAATTTCCGACATCTCAGACTACTGGTCACCAAGTACTACCGACCTTTAAGCAGCTTTTTCTTCACCCTTTGTCAGAAAAATCACTCATTGAATGAGGACTGAGGGACAAAAAAGGAGAAGCGAGAGTTACTGGAGCTGCCGATAACACATCCACTGTATTATCTACTCTCCATTTTAAAAAAAAAGGGGGAGGAGGGGAATGGGTACAAGTCACTTATTTATATCTAAGTAGTAAGTCCGGTGCTAAGTTAACAATTCAGGACACTTGATGATAATCTCCCCTCCCATATTAATGGGTGGAAGTTTGTCGTTATCTATCGAGTTTGAATCATTAGAGTTTCACCTTATAATTAATTAAAATCCAATAATTAACTATTATCAATTTGTAAAGTCGGCTTAATATTAATTTACATTCGAGTTTAGATAATTATTCAAGGTTTTACTTTAGGAGGTTCGTTTTCATAGGTAACTTTTTCTTTGCTAATGGCACTGTATTATATTTAAAATGTACTTGAAAATAAGGCTAACTACATTAGATGGTTTGATTGGCTAGCCAGGAAGCAAGCATTTTCAATATAGGCAAGCTTACAGTAATAGTATATATTAAGTATACTACTTAATAAAGTCCTAAGTTTATCTACTCTAATAGAGAATAATTTCAGGCATTTTTTTTTATCGTTAGTCTCCAGCATTTTGTTTGTTTTTATCGTTTACTTTGTAGCATGGGGGGTGACGAATAAGACAGGAGAATACAGACAAATACATAAATAAAACAAGAAAAACAAGTTTAAAAACAAGGTAACATAAAAACATTTAGGATGAGTTTTAAAGAAATACTTAACGTTTTTGCCATAGTGTTCCGTCCGCCGTCTTTTTACCAACTGGTAGCTGGCATGTGTCTTTCTAGAGCGTAAGAAAATTTCTATTTCCGGATAACTTGGACGAGTGTCTATCTATTTATAGAATAAAAGTCGTTACGTTCGGATGTGTAAAATATTTAATTTACATTTTTTTTAATTTTTTTTATTGTTAAAAAAGTTCTTACTTTTTTTTAATTTTTTTTTTTATAAAGTCCTAAGTTTATCTACTCTAATAGAGAATAATTTCCGGCATTTTTTTTTAATCGTTAGTTTCCGTCATTTTCTTTGTTTTTATCGTTTACTTTGTAGCTTTAACTTAGAAACTTTGGCAACCTTCACCTGGTCTCTTCCGTAGAAAGAATTCCTAATAGAAAGATATCGGAGAAACGAATACCAACAAAAACAAAATCATCATGAATGATGTTCAACAACAACAAACAACAATAAGTAGAAGGGGTTAGTTTATGGTAAAATACTTAACTCACTGACGGAGATGGCTAGGCACTTTTTTACAGGCCAAAATGCTTATCCTCTGGCGGACGCTGACTCTTCAATCCCATTTTTCGACCCTAGTGTCAAATAACTACGAAATTTATCATCTCTTACCACAAATTGCCCCCTGAAAATTTACTAATTTTTTTTTTTTTTTTTTGTATTAACTGTTTAATATGTACAATATATTACAACAAATAGAACATATTTGGAGAACAATGAATTATGACAAAATTTCCTGGACGCCTTCATCCCTCTCTTCATATGTATTATTATGAAAAGATTGTATCATCGATTAGTTTAATGTTGATATTAACAAAACAACTGCGCTTGTGCAACTGATTTTTTCCTCGCCGCTACAGGACTTTAAAAACTACTTATTGAATTATTTTATTTTTATTAATCGCATATTTATTTCAATAACAAAAGTCAACAAAATGAATTTTTTTTAATTATAATTAAGAAAATAAATTTACAATAATGCATTTGAGTTTCTTAGTAAACAAGTCAGCCATTTTATTCTTTTAATATTTGAAGCAAAGAAGAAATTAATTTTTGACGTTGTTGGAAGCAGCAGCAGTAGTGAATGTTGTTTTACATTATGTCGTTTTCGACTGAAATAAAGTTTAGTGTATGGTTTTAAACAACTGCAGCGCAAGAAAAGTTAATTTCCAAAATGTTCTGCATGCTATAAAAACTCAAACACAACGTTTTTTTTTTTTTTTTTTCTCCTGTTTTTCTTCCAGAGACAGTACACGTGCGCCCGACACAGGTTTGGGCCGAAGGCTTTCAACAAATTGAAGAAGAGGCATTTACAATCTACCAAACTTAACGACGGCTTAATTTTATACATATACACACTCACTGGCAAAACAGACACGCTAGTATACACAAACACCTACAACGATGCCAACTAATTTTACTCACGTTCTCACACGTGTGCAACTGCAACGTGAAAGTGTGCTTAATCCGGAACATTCATTTACAAGTTAGAAAAGCATTTCTTGCAAGGCACGAAAATTGTTTAACACAATGCTTTTTTATAAACTTTAAAAATAAAGTTACAAGATTTACTTTGAAATTTATAAATTTTCAAAGAGCATTTTGTGAACTTTACAAAGTAAAATATAAAACTTCAATTTAAATTCAATCTAAAAATTACCTTTGATTTATTTTATGTTGTGTACAGTTTGTTGCACTTAAAAAAAATTTCTATTAGCAATTAATGATATAGATATACCATTTTCAAGTAAACTTTTTTAAACATGAAACTAACTATTGATTCGTTACCTATAATTTTTGGAATTTATACAAATTGTGACATGACATATAAGTAGGTAATAATGTTTTCACCTGAAATGCGTTGGTTTTAATAATTTCTAATATAAACAGACGCCCTAGATTTCCTTGTAATTATTTTTCTATGATCTATTTCCATAATTTTTTAATTTATACTAATTTCGACATGACAAGTAAGTACGTAATAATGTTTCACCTGAAATGCATTGGTTTAAATTATCCCTGATCTACACGAGCACCCTATGGTTTTCTTGCAATTATTTTTCTATTCATTCATTTTATATAAGGAACATATTCTTTAAAGATTTCATTAAAAAATATTCTATATACTAAGAAAAATCGAAATAAAAATTTAAGATCTACCCAATTATCTCTTCGCAATCGAAAGCGCTAGTTAGATAGCCAGTGTCATGTTGAGGGGAGGAGGGTAATTCAATAGGATGGCTGTGATAAAGAATGTATAAGAAAAGAAACGAGAGCTAAAGAATACAGACTTCATTTACAAAAGGTGCCATGACAGGCATATATACAAGGGCAGTAACTCTTCCTAACTTCCGATTTGTCCAAGGGACTTAACTAATACATCTTCCTTCTTCAATTGAAAATGAGCTCACCTAATTATTTTATTTATTTATTTATTATTATTATTATTATTATTATTTATAGTTCATGAGAGAATATAGTATTATTGGTGTAATGGTGTGATGGGCTCTATAAGTCTAATCTCTGTGGAGCTTTATACATCTGCGGGATCTTCTTGGCTTGAGGGTAGATATGCAGGATCTATCGGCGTGTAATTCACTAGTCGGCTGCATTGTATGTGTAGGTGATGCCTGGCCGTCAGACCCCTTCAGATGGTTAAGATCTGGGGATGACCTGCTCTGAGATGTGTGTGGTGTTGGGATGCTGCTGATGTGCAGTTCCCTTTGTGATGCACAATTCAGATGCATGTGGTTGTTCATATCTGCCGTCAAGTATCGAGTTTCTTTTAGCAGGTCTGATGAATTGTCTATTCCTTCGGTAGATGTAACCAATTTGAGAATCGACTATGTATGATCTGGGTGCTGAATGATTCCTGACTACCATATCTTTGTTTCCTCATGCAGGACATAGATTTTCTGCCCCGCATGTAGAGGTGGGTGTTTTCTGTTATGCTGCTTGTCATAACAGTTCTTTGACCCTTCCTTGTACTGCTGTAGTGCTGTTCTTGTTTGCTCACTACCAAGTTGCTACTTGGATACTAGCGGTGTTCATATTTGTTAGCCATTGAGAAATTTTGCTGGAGTTTTTATATTTGCAGATATAGGTGTGGCTCTATATGCCATCATTGCTAAGTAATTGTCTCGTCCGATTTCTCATGCCTTCAGCAGTGTTTTCTTTCATATTCCAACCATTCTCTTGGCAAATCCGATAGATTTCGGATAGTGTGGAGAAGATGTCTTGTGCAGAAAGTTGTATGATTTGGAAAAACCCGTAAATTCCTTGCTTGTAAACTGTGGGCCATTGTCTCAATATAAAATTTCTGGTCTACCTTGTTCCTCAAATATTGCCTTTATATTTTTGATGACAGCTGTCGCTGTGATGGAGTAAAGGCATTGTATGAATGGACTTTGACTGTACTGGTCTACTACTAGTAGATATTCTCTTCCAACCATAGAAAACAAATCCATGCTGAAATATTACCAAGGGTAGCTAGAGGTTTCATGCTGGTGCATCGATTCAGCGGGGATACTTGCCTGATATTTTTGGCAGGTGTGACAATTAAATCTTCAATTTCTTTATTCATTCCTACCCAATGTAGAACTGACCGGGGTTTTAGTCTGGTTTTCTCAACTTCTTAATGTAATATATGAAGTTCATCCAATACATCTCTTTGTGATGAGGCTGGTACTATGATTGTATTGCTCTTTAGCAAATTACTATCTCGAACCCCAATCTCCTCTCTAAAGTTCCAAAACGGTAGGAGGTAACTTAGGCAGTCAGTTCAATTTGCAGGCCAGCCAGACATTATCATATTTTCAAGTTCTTTTAGTAATGGGTCTTGCAATGTCTCAACCCTGATGCTCTCTATTCTGGTTAGTGGAAAATTAAGGCAGTTCACTATACTGTGGATATTAAGGTCAATTCTTTCAATATGCTTGTTAGACCTTCGTAATACTCATGATAAGCAGTTCGCAATTGGTATTGTTTTTCACAGTGAAATTGTTTCCTTCCACTTTTAGTAACATCCTTGCAAGTGTTGGGGGTGCGCGTGATAAGTTTTTTAGTGCTATCGATTTCAATTGTTTATGATCTGTGTGGATCATTATTTTGTGACTCCACACATAATGGTGAAACCTCTCCAATCCAAAACGATGCCTAACATTCCCCTCTCGATGTTTGAGTATCGAGTTTCTGGGTCTGACAGTGTCTTGCTTGCAAATGCAACTGGCATCCCCTTTCGTAACAGAGCTGCACATACACATTTGGATCAAAATATCGGAGTGTTGTATTTCTTCTGATCACTTGTTTGATTTCCTCAAATACCTTTTGTTGCTGAGATGACCATGTGAATTAATTTCTTTTTGATGTCAAGTCGTGAAGGGGTGTTTGGTCAATGTGAAAATTTGTTCAGGTAATTAACCAATTCATAGGAAACTCGTGAGTTGTTTTACAGCCACGGGTTCTTGCATTTGTATAATCGCCTCTACTTTTTTGGGATCAGGTTTGATACCCTGTTTCGAAATGATGTGACCAAAAAAGCCTATTTCAGATGCTTTTACCAAAAAATTTTCTGAGTTGAATTCACAGTTTGTTTTTCTCTTGCCATAAGCATTACTTGCTTAAGTGCTTCGTCATGATCCCTACCATCTTTTTTGAATCCATATACGATTATGTCATCACATATAGAAAAGACGTTTTTAAGGTCACTGAAATTATTTTGCATGGCTCTCTGAAATTTATCCTGGCCGCATTTTACTCCCATGGGAAAACTGTTGAACATGTATCTACCATACGGTGTTATAAATGTCGTAAGTCTTCTGGAGTTCTTGTCCAGTTTTAGATGTTAGTACCCAGATTTAACGTCGATGGTTATAAACCATGTCACACCAATTAGCTCAGCGGTGACGCCCTCAAACGTTGGAGTTGCATAATGTGGTCTGTACACTGCTTTTTTTTAAGTCTCGAGAGTTTAGGCATAGTCTGACCGAACCTTTGTTTTTGGTCACACACACAAATGAGTTTACCCATGGTGTTGGTTCAGTTACTGGAGATATTATGCCCTGTGCTACCAAGAAGTCTAATTCTATTTTTAACTTCTCTTTGAGATCTATTGGGATTCTTCATGGTGTACAACTGGGGGTCCACATAAATAGTATATTCCCCAGGTAGACAATCAATACTGTCAAATACGTCAGGGAATTACTGAATGATTTTTCTTTTATTTAAATTCCCTTTCCAATTCAATCTTGGCATTGGAACGGGCTTTGTATTTTTTTTGTGATGTTTGGTCATCGTTTGCTTGCACCTGATAATTTTTGGAACTGTCTGTATCGACTGACTTCACAACTAAGATTAGGGTCACTAGCCCTAACTCGTTTGATGTCTATAGTCCTATCAATATGGGCCCTTTTGAATTCACAACATAAATTTGTTGCAAAATCTTACCCCTCGCCGGCATATTCCTTCTTGGTCAATTGATGTTCCACCGAATGTGATTAACCGTATAGCTGTTGCTTTCAGTGGTACTCCATATAGTTTTTTATATATTTCCTTGGGTAAAAAGTTGCTCATAGCATCTGTATTGACCTTCACATCTGAGTATTGTCAATTTTTAATTTAGCATGTGCCTCAGTAGTGGATGATGGCAACTGTTGAATGTTGTGGAAATAAATGTCTTCTTTTGAACCATTCATATTATTTTTGCCTTGCGTCGCCATGTGAATTCGTCTGTTTTTATGCCACTATGGCTGTGTTGTTCGTTTTTGTACTTGTTTTTTTATCGCCCATCTTGAAGCAGCAAACGTTGGCAATTTTTTGTTGCATATCATGCACGATTTTCCTTTTGCTGGGCAATCTTTTCCTCGAGGATGTCCTTTGCCACAATATCCATACTGCATCATCTTTTTATCATTCTTTGCCTGTATTGCATGTGTATTGCTCTCTTCCACTGGAGTGCGTATTGCTTCAACTTGCTTGCAAGTCGCCTCCTCTCTCTTTACTATGCATAGCATCATCGCTACCTCATTACCTTGAGGATTTCTGCACTGACTTTAGATAAATTCCGAATATGAAGAAGTCGACTACAAGGGTATCCCCAGTATTTGGTCGTACTCATACTGTTTGGCCATTTGACAAAGCCGTTTCAAAAATGAGTGTGCTGATTCATCCAAATTTTATCTGCACTTCAGCAATTTGTATCTTGCCATGCAAAAATTCGACCTTGAGTTTGCATACTGTCTAAAGTATTTAATGTAGTTTTGGACTGTCCTTTTTCTCCACACTGAAAAACGAGTGTGTCACTTATTTCTTGTCCTTCGACACCAGCCCATAACAAAATATACAGTGTATTACAAAAGTGCGTACACCCCTCACATTTCTTCTAATATTTAAGTATATCTCTCCATAGGACAACACTGAAAAAATGGTTTTTTGACTCTTGGAAAGTAGTCTGTCTGTAGAATATATATAAGAGTTCATTTATTTTCCCCCTCAAAATAATTCAAAATATAGCCATTAAAAGCTAAATCCCTGATAACAAAAGCGAGTACACCCCTTACGAAAAGTTATCAATATCAACATACATGTCAATTCTCAATATTTTGTGTGGCCACCATCATTATCCAAAACTACCTTTACTCTCCTGAGCATGGAGTTTACCAGAGCTTCACATGTAGCCACTGGAATGCTCTTCCACTCTTCAATTACGACATTGCGGAGCTGGCGGATATTTGAGACTTTGCTTAACCTTCTGCTTGAGGATGCCCCAAAGATGTTCTATTGGGTTCAAGTCTGGAGACATGCATGGCCAGTCCATCACCTTTACCCTCAGCCTCTTCAGTAAAGCAGTGGTTGTCTTGGATGTGTGTTTTGGGTCATTGTCATGCTGGAACATTGCGCTGCGACCCAGTTTCTGGAGGGAGGGGATCATGCTTTGCTGCAGTATTTGACAGTACATGTTGGAGTTCATGTGTTTCTCAATGAAATGTAAGTCTCCAATACTTGCAGCAGTCATGCAGCCCCAGACCATGACATTCCCACTGCCATGCTTGACACACTTATCTTTGTACTCCTTGTAAGGAGTGTACTCACTTTTGTTGCCAGGGATTTAGCTTTTAATGGCTATATTTTGAGTTATTTTGATAGGAAAATAAATTAATTCTATTATATATGCTGCAGGCAGACTATTTCAAAAAATCATTTTTTCAGTGTTGTCCCATGAAGAGATATACTTAAATATTTGAAGAAATGTGAGGATGTACTCACTTTTTGTGATACACTGTATCTAACCTTGATATCGTTGTTAACATTGTGCATTGGACCTTCAAAATGAAGCCTGACCTGCCAAATAAATCTGTCCATCGATTTGGCGAGGTTTGCACTGGACCAATTTATTGTTGGTGATGTTAACCAAAAGGTTGGTGGAACTTGGAATGAAGCTGTCATGCTAAATAATATCGATTTGGTATAAGATAGTTATCTTACCTTTCCTGTTTAATGGCTATGCACATGGTCGTTTTTTATTTTTACTTTTTTTTTTGACTCGTGTGGAAAAACAAATTTCGCTGCTTATTCATCATTTCCAATTCGATTCATTTTGGTAAAAGATATGTCCTGGTAATCCCACTTCTGACACCATGTCATGTTGGGGGGGGTTAATCCCATATGATGGCTGTGATAAAGAAAAGGAATGCGAGCTAAAGAATACAGACTTTATTTACAAAAGATGCCATGACAGTCATAGGTACACGGGAAGGGACTCTTCCTAACTTCCGATTTGTCCAAGGGACTTAACAAATACAACAGTCAGAAGTATTACACTAGAAAACATTTTGCGTCCTGCACTTTCACATGAGGACAATTTTGAACTATTTGCCTTTCGTTGTCCTAATGAATTATCACTAATTTTTATATTTTTGTTAAAAATGTAAAATAAAGAAGACCAATAAGAAGCTACTCCTTTTCTTTCTTTTTCTTTCCAAATTCGCCGCAAATGTTCGGTCATATAAAAAGGGCAGTCATATTCAGATAATCTTTTATCCATTAGCAATGAATCTGAAAGGGGGGGTTGTAATGCGTGTATGTTCACTATGTATATGAACTGGCAGACACCGGATACTTCCAGTTATTCTGACTCAGCATGGTAACACCCTTGAAATAACCGGAATCTGAATAAAATCGACCCTCGTGCATTGTTTTTTTTTATGAAAAGCACTACACTAAGCAATGTGTATTTAAGAACATCTTTAGTGCGTTTTCAGTGGACATATGTTATCAATGACATCCAATACTTTGGCTCACCTCGCCCCCTCATCATATGATTATCATTGGATTTTGCATGATGACTGGGATTCGAGGTTTAAATCATTCGACTACCAAAACAGTGTATATAACTACACAGATTAAAATACTATTTATTTTAAGCAATAATTACTTTTATGTAAAACTTAAACAATATATATATATATATATATATATATATATATATATATATATATATATATATACATACATATGCATGTGTACACACACACACACACATTTTTTACACAGGAATAACCACTTATCAAGGCCCGGAGGCTACTTGAGGATAAGGGTTAATGGGTATACATTAGTCAATGTGATTATAGCGTAGTAAACATAAGTAGTGGGAATTTTGTGAATTGGATTACTTAGGGGGACGGTTCATAAAGAACTTATTTATGTTGGACTTGAAGACAATCAGATTGTAGTCAGCTGGAAAGCAGACAATCGGAAGAGAGTTCCACAGGCGTGCAATTCTAAGAAAGAAGCTTTGTTCATGGAATCTACATTTAGGTTTAGGCACAGATAAAGAGTGTGGGAAATTATTGATACTGGTTTTGGCTAGACGAGTGTTTTTCATGAAAGTTTGGCAAGGGGGGACCATAGATTGAGACTCAGCTGAGCACTTGCCATGAAAATAACGATGTCGTCCATCTAGGATCCATCCCTTGCTCCAGCCATCTGGGCCATCAAGAGTGATGCACACTTCATCCGTGAACAAAACTTTGGAAAATCCGTTTTCATATTGTCCTCTGCCCATTTCAATCGGTTTTGTATGTGATGTTGCTTTAATGGAGGCTTTGTCACAGATTTAACAGACTTTGCCACTTCTTTCAGAAGGCGACATCGAGTACTTTTAGAGACATTCTTTAATCTGGCTTTTCAAAGACTTGTCTGGCCAGGGTTCTTAACAACTTCACGTTTAATTTGGAGTAGAGAATGGCGTGAAAAAACTCTAGATTTACCTTTATCAGTTCTCTTATGTACCTTTGTAGGGTCCTTAACAAAGTTGTTCACAGTTTGATGGTACCTTCCTATCATTTCGATATTGCGAGAGTAGTTTTACTTTTTGCTAACTGTTCTGTAATAGTACTCTTTTCTGAATTACTCAAACCACCTTTACGACCCATTTTATTGACAAAACAAACTGACTTGTTAATAATTTGACACACCTGAAATATCGTGGATTCAGCAATTATGATAGCAAGTTGTTTACATTGCGTGGAACAGTACGAAGATTTCACAGTATGCATAGCTCAGCATTGCAAACATTTGCACAGCTTCTGATACGAAACTGCGGGTAAATTTCTGAAACTGGTAAAAAAATGTTATCTTGTTAATAATTTGACATGCAGTGTATATATAAAGCATATATATAAGGCAGATATATATATATATATATATATATATATATATATATATATATATATATATGTCTTACATATATATATAAGGCATATATATAAGGCATATATATATGACATATATATAAGGCATACATATATAAGGCATATATATATATGAAATATATATATATGAAATATATATATATATAAGGCACACACTTATATAAGGCACCTATATATAAGGCATATATATATATATGTATATATATGAGGCATATATATATAAGGAATATATATAAGGCATATATATATATAACTACTTCATTTACTCACATAAATTAATATACAAAAGTATAAATTTATGCTTAAACTTTAAGTATTTACTTCAACAGTGCTCAATACGTAGGTAGAGCTGATTAGTCAGCTTAATCGCCATATACATTTTATAACTTACTATATATATACATATATATATATATATATATATATATATATATATATATATATATATATATATATACCTTTTTCCCTTTTTTTTTTTTTTGCCTACGCGTTCAATTTGCTGATATTCTCATTTATTCGTGTAACTCACGATATTGAATTTTTTAGTTGTGAAAATTCAGCAAAATCGCTGAATGACATAGAGGCAGTACATATACAAACTCCTTATTAAAATGGACGTTTGTGACTAGCTAGCGGACTGTGGAGTTTTAGGAGAGGTAATTGTTTTACCTTCCTAAAAAATTATAGTAAAGAACAAGGCACAAAAGAAATACAAACTGTTTTTTAAACAATAACAATGAAGAGTATTTTATTTGTAGCAGGAACTGGCAGGTCAGGCTGCTAAAGGGGAAGAATATAAAGAAAGTTCTTATAAGGTCGTCTGAGGTCAATCAGTACCGTGTCGTCCCTTAGCGGGATAGCAGTTGTCTCAAATCGAGACCGTCAATGTTATAGCGAGATGTCCAGTGGACAGGGGACGAGAGAGGATAGATGTTGCTAGGCTGGAAGTCCGGTTCTGACTGACTGACGTTCTCTCAAGACTTTGTAGGGAGCAGATGAATCAATGCGCCCTGTTAGCTGATAGGTCAGCCTGGCCGGAGAACTCAGAGAGGGGGGGGGCATTGATTCACCAGAGAAAATAGTTCTCTGTGACTGCTACAGAGTTTCTACTAACATAATGTTAAATCTCATTTTATTCAATTTGATAATCATTTTGACTCATCTAAAGATATTGAATTCGCTGGTAGAATTAACACTAAAACATAAACAATAAACAATCGTAAAAGATGCTTTATATATTTCTTCCAGAACAATCGGCGAATGAAAATGAAACCTTTACCCTTATTTTCATTTTTCAAAAAAAAAAAGGGGGGGGCGCCAAATTATATATCTTGGGTGGAATTACATGTAGCATAAAATCAAATTCATTTTCGCCTCCACTGGCCAAAGGCATTGAGGGGTGGGGTCTTAAGCGCACGTTCTTTGGTACGGCCGACTGACTGAGTCTCTCTCTAGCTTTTGACTGTTTCATCGTTTTATAAAAGTTCCTAAGTTCGTGCTTGCTTATTAGTTGAAAATACTTTGAGTTAAATCGTCCGCTTATTATTTTGGCACAGAGTTGTTATTTTTGTGGTTTGCAACGATTTACAGTGGTTGAAAAGACTTTGAGTTAAAACGTTCTTCTGAAAACTATCTTGTTTTTGGAAATGAAGAGGAAAGTGAATCAAAACGAAGCGGAGAAAGAAAGAATTTTTAGCATACGTTCAAATTGTTTCACGATTTAGTCGCTACAAGGTAAGGCAAAGCTTCGGAGAGTGTACCTCCTAGAATAACCCAAGACTAAATTTCCAAGCACAAGTATTAATTTAGGTGACTTTTAGCACATGACGCTAATATTAAGGTGTGAAAGTGTATATTTTATGCGATTTCGGTCTGCCAAAATTGAACTTATCCAATCAACAGTTGATATGAGGTGTTTTTATGTACTTGTTTCACCGCAAAGTCAACGGTGGACACAACGTCGACTTTAGTGTGAAGAAAATCCAGCTCTCCAAAAAAGAGAACTCTATATTAAGTTAAAAAAAAATTAAATTGTCTCAGTCTAAAAGGTTTTATTCTTTACTGTCAGATTACTTTTGTTTTGATTTTTTTTTTTTTTTTTATGTGTTTCAGGAAATAAATCGCCGTCTTTGTTAGGGAAAAGAAGCAAAAAAGTTAGGATTTCGAGGAATGTCGACAAACAACCTCACTTGTTTAAACGACTTGGAAATGTGGGCGGTGGACAAAATCTGTCTTCTTTTTTTATTTTTAAATATTCTTTTTTTATTTATTTTCTATGAAAGGTAGATATACATATTCAGAGAATTCTAACAGAAATATCATTTAAGAATATATATATATATATATATATATATATATATATATATATATATATATATATATATATATATACACTAGCAGGGGGACCCGAGTTACCCGGGATCGAATTAAGATTACGAAATGCGCCACATTTCGAATAATTAGTGTCACTGAAATCGGTGAAATTGCCGATTTTTCAATTAAATCGATTGATTATCTGCTCTATTTAGGGACTCACCACGATGCCCCAGGAGGAAGCTACCTCCCCGTAGTGACTTAGTCTACATTGCACTATAGAAACCCTATGTGTGTGTGTGTGTGTGTATGTGTGTGTGTGTGTGTGTGAGAGAGAGAGAGAGAGAGAGAGAGAGAGAGAGAGAGAGAGAGAGAGAGAGAGTGTTTGTTAGGGTGACCCGACGTTGTCCGCGAATTGAATGATGATCAACGAATGTTCCACACTCCTATATTTTTGTCATCGGAATCAGTGAATTCGCCATTTTTCAATCAAATCCATTGATTGCCTGCTCCAGTTGGGGACCGATGTCGGTGCACCGGGAGAAAGTTTCGCACGCCTGTCGCAGTGACTTAACAATACATTTTAGTCTCCATTGCACTGTTGAGAGCTTACTGCTGATTTTATCATTTTTTTTTTTACATATAATACCTTAAATTAAAGTTTAAAATGCAAAAGTCAAGTATCATACTTCAGTTGTGCTCTAAACAGAAACAGTCATTTCAAACGCGTCCCTGTCATATCAAAGAGCCTACTGTTGAATTAATTTATATGCCTGGCCTTACTATTTGTGCGGTGATAATAGCTTGAATTTAAGTTTAAAATTAAAACGTCAAGTATCATGGTTCAATTGTGCTTTAAACAAAAACCTTAATTTCGAATACGCCCCTGTCATATCAAAGAACCTACCGTTGATTTTATATGTCGTGTGGTAATAAAGCTTCTCAAATGCACTTGTAAGGTGTTACTTTGGTCAAAATTGCGTGTTCTTTCTTTCGATATATATATATATATATATATATATATATATATATATATATATATATATATATATATATATATATATATATACAGTTAAATTTCATTCAGAAAAATATAATTTTTCCAAACAAAAATGTATTATTTGAATAGAGAATACAATATTCAAAGTAATTTCCTTAATCCATATATTTTCACTGTAAGCTTATCTCCTCAGAGGAAAGTCATTAGCATAATATTAAATATAATTTTGCTATTCAGCACATACATAGAAAATATATTAAAGATTAAATCTTTTTAATGGACATAGAGAAACAAAATAAAGGATGAAACAAAAAAAATAAGAATATGAGATTTTGGTATCCAAATAGAATAATAATCCTTGAATAGAATGGGATAATATTATTAAGTTCCAGATTGGTTGAAGATTTCCTAATTGAAGGTAAATTCCAATTCTGTTCGATGGAACATTCAGAATAACAGGCAATAATCCTTTGGGAATGGAGAATTTTAGATTTATTCTGTCTCATATATATAAAGTAGTAATGTTTGTTTGTGTGTCTGTGTGTACAACTCTCCTAAAGCCCACACCAGTTAGACGATCATGACCAAACCTAGCATGATGATGACCCCCCCCTATCTTGGGATGATGTACACCATTTTTCAAGGTTAAGGTCAAAGGTCAAGGTCATAGCCTATGTATATATACTCTCTTACAGTTCACACCACTGGACTAATCATGACCAAACCTGGCATGATGATGGTCTCTGACCTAGGGATGGTGCACACTATTTTTCAAGGTTATGGTCAAAGGTTAAGGACTTTGCTAGTATATATACGAGGGGCGTACAATAAGTAATGCCCCTGACTCACTTCCCATAGCAGTAGAGCAACAAAACTTGGCACAGTTCTCCGTCTTTCTCTACATAGGAACTACCCATCATTTGATGCAGCTCTGGAGACCGTTTTTGTAGAACACCCCAGGTTGGTCCTCCACCCACGACGTGACTTCAGAAATCAAGGCTGCATCATCTGGGAAACGCTTTCTTTCAAAAACAACTTCATGGCTGGGAAGAGGTGAAAGTCAAAGGGTGCAAGGTCAAGAGAGTAGGGAGAATGGGGGAGGATTTCATAACCACATGCCTGTGATTCTGATCTGGCGACATGCGAATTGTGGACTGGAGCGTTGTCCTGCAAAAGGAGGGTACCTTTGCTGATCTTGCCCCGCCTCTTGATTTTGATAGCTTCCCTTAATTTCCTCAAAAGTGAAGCATAATAGGCTCCTGTAATTGAAGACTGTGAGCATTACCTTGCCAGCTGAGGGCTGCACCCTTGTCTTCTTTGGAGGTGGTGAGTCCAAGTGCTTCCACTGCATTGACTGAGCTTTGGTCTCTGGATCATAGTGATGGACCCAGGTTTCATCCTGTGTAATCAGTCTTTTGAAAAACTTTGACTCATCTTCTTGGCACATCTCCAAATTCATCCTCGAACACTCGACGCATTCTCGCTTCTGGAATGGTGTGAGCAACCTGGGAATCCATCTGGCAGACACCTTATACATATGCAAATGGTCATGAATATATATATATATATATATATATATATATATATATATATACAGTTAAATTTCATTCACAGACCCTGTACTAATCTTGACATCTTGGGCTATTTCGCGAATAGTAATGCGCCGATCTTCCAAAATGGCAGCCTCAACTTGACGGACAGATGCCTCATTAATGGCAGAAGGGGGCGACCAGGTCTGGGAGCTGTTTCCACAGACTTCCGGCCATATTTGAATTCACGATGCCAGCGTTTTACAAGATCATATGATGGGGCATTATCACCATAAGTTTCTTTCATTTCATCAAAAGTCTCCCATGGTGTGCGTCCTTTCAAATACAAAAATCGGATTACTGCTCAACATTCAACAGGCTCCATTTCACACCTGACTCAGTTCAAACACCTGTAAAACAGAAACCACAATTAGTTCAGCGCTGTATTTTGCCACATAACCTGACGAGATATAAATCATTGCACATGGAAACTTTCAGCTAGATCAGCCAACTGGATGTGGGGTAGGAGCATTACTTATTGTACGCCCCTCGTAAATATTCGCTTTGTTGTTTGTATTGTAAAATGCCCGATGTTTTGCCTTTTAACCCTTTAAGACCCATATTATTTTGAGAAACTTTTTTTTAAAAAAATGCTATTTTTTCCAATCAAGAAGGGAAACAACCTGAACGCAATTTTTTACTAAAAGTCTTATTAATAACAATAATAATGAAAGAGGACTGTATAGTTCTACCCGTCATCTGACCTAAAAAATGAAACAGGATCAAATGGTCCACTTGGGAATAAGGCACAAATGGAAATGACTACGGTTTACAACATTAACTAAGTGTATTCCCTCTAAGTAAAAATTATTTCCGTTTTGTTATTCAACATAAATAAAATCTATTAGACTAGAAAATAATTCAAGCAATTCACTTTACATTGAGTATAAAAACAGAAACTTACTATTTACAAACAATTTATGGTTCTTTTCACAATGCAAATGAACTTTACACTTTTCTTTACATCCAGGAAACTTGCACATACTCTTTTTGTTGGCCACTTATGGTAGATGACTAATGCTATCTATCTTCACATCTGGAAGAGGCTTGGTTGCATGTCCACAACGTTTCTTTCAAAAATATTTTTGATCCACACTTGAAGAAGAGGGATGACCTCGATTTTAATTGGATTTTTCCACATAACATCAAAGAAGTTGACAGTCTCACATTGAATTCACTTACAGAATTCTGTTGATGCTTCTTGACGTTTATTTTGTCGAGAAGCCAGCGGTTTACTACACACATGTATATTATGTAAATACTAAACGAAGATAATACTTCCTTGAGTAGAACGCCATTCTATAGTGGGCCATCATTTAATCATGAATATCTACTCCACACACGTGTTTATTATACAGGGGCACTATGTTGGGAATATCTATATCATCAAAGTTTTCTGTGTTTTTGTTGAATCGTTTACATTTTTCAACTGGAAACAAAGTTGCATAGGATGGTGCTAGGTACATTGATCTATTATTGTATCACTTTACAGAAGTTACAGTAGCATTTTAAGTCTCAAACTCCTCAAAAGATATATGACCTGATACAGAAAGTTGTTTTCCACTTTTGAATGATAGTCCTTGTTGCAGTCTTCTACCTTGTATGTCCCTACACGAGGGAGAGAGCGCCAGAAAAAAAGAAAAAAAAATATATATATATATATATATATATATATGTTTTCACAAGTGATGGCACGGTCCTTAACAAATTCATCCACACAATTCCAAGCACTACCGCTGAATCGATAGGCCACACCATGAACAATATCGTTGAATCGACACACACGTTCCGAAGCAGTACCAAACAATCTTGCCGAATTGATATGCCACGATAGGAAATGCAATAATGCGAGACACGTTCTCAAAGCAGTGTATTTCAGCCACCGAATCACTTATCCGCTTGTTTTTCTTATAGCTGTTGGGCGAAACTAAAGCGTCACTTTGGGGTAAGATAGGTGTAGTTCATTAATAGACTTGATTTGTAATCGAAAAGTCCCGGGTTCGCTTTTCACCGCAAATAGGCCCGACTCATATGCTTGTATGCTTCCACGCATGCTCGGCGCATTGTATAGTGCCACACACCCAGATCTGTCGTGAGGCAAGATGATCAATCAATTTCAGTGATGTAAACCAATTGTTACAATGCAACTTAAAATTTGGGCCATTGGGAATGCATTTTGCCAGTTGTAACACGGAATTTGAGCTAAGCTCAAGGCCAGGCACTTCTGGATTATTCACTGAGTCACTCTTCCCTGTATAAGAAAAAAGTCATGCACAACACTGGTAAAAATAAAATTTTGTAGCATCATTTATGTGGCTATTTGGGTACATACAACAGTATGTATGCTCCTTTGAAGATGATGCTCCTTTGAAGGGGAGCATTTGTTCGTCTGCAGATGAAAACTCTAGCATTGATATTTTCTTAAATTCTTGATGTAGATAATCTGCAAGCATTCTTATTTTTTTCGATTTTATCATTTTCCTTTATTGTTGAATTGCCCATTAAATGCAAATTAGTCTTCATGTCTTCCAATCTTTGCCGTGTCATTGTTGAAGAAATTTTGTCACTGAAGGAATATTGTGACCAGTGCATCCTAGTATCTGATATCATCGTGACAGATATTTGCATTGCAATCCGAATTCACTGTTCAAGTTCTCGTCGGTGCAATAGGAGAGGTTTGTTTATGCTCTTTTTCTTGAAATATTCCATTGATAACTTTTCTTCTTCATCATTTTCATTTTGCATTAGAAATTTTGGAATTGATGGAGTTATTTCCCTTATGTTGCATAGGGTGTTATTATTGATGTATCAAATCTGAGAATATGTTTTGTTGTTCATGTTAGTATTAGAAAGTCTTAGAAGAGTCTTAGTGGGAGATTAGAGTCTTAGAGACTTATCTAGAGATTGTCTTAAGAGTGTTCATGTGTTGAGTGTTCATATGTCTTAAGATGTTCATGTTGTAAGAGATAGCATATTGGCGACATAAACAGGTATATATAAAGAGAGCGACAGTTCTGTATATATATAATAGACAGTGTACATGTTACTACAAGAGAACCAATTCAATGAGAGGCGATTTATGAATATCTTGATAGATAGACCGAAAGATAGTGCGTTTGACATTTACGTTTTGACAGTTGTGCATATAATATAATCACGTTACCTTTCTTGTTGTAATGATTAACACAGAAGACGCAGATACACAAAGATGATGACGTCCTTTATTTCATGACCGGACCATGATTTCGCATGAGGAATTCAAAGTTTCTTTACATGGTTATTTCTAAAACCCTCTCACTTCTAGAGGGTGTCTTGATTCTAACGGAGAATCGGTCTGAATCTCTCTGCTTCTCTCCGACTCTTCTCCAAGACTCTCAGACTGCATCTAAAAACTCTACCTATATTGAGAACTCGTCACGTCATCGCATGATTAAACATAATAAAGCACGTTGGATGACATGCGTCACGTTACCAAACTTGACATGACCCCGAGTTCAGTAACCTATTTTTCTAATAACATTTTTACAAAATATGTTTACAATTTCAATTGACGATTAAATTCCTTAACAGAAACAAATTTCATTATTACATTCGTTTTCCACATATATACATACATGTAAGCTAAACAATTGTAATTCCTTATTTCAATAACATTCTGTATTTATTTTAACTTATGATTGGAATTTTCAATTCCAAATCTAGCTTCGCAAGTTCGAATCCTTGACTATCCTGTTTCATATTTACATTTAACTAATTCCCTATTTTTTTACTTACATCAAAAGGGGACAGTCCTTTTATCATGTAACATTTCTAGATAGTTTATTCCAATAGGGGCGAGTCGTTGTAGATTTTTCTTTGTTTTTCTTTTACTTTTATTTTGAGTAGATCTTCGTTTACTTCCAAAACCATGAGGGTAGTTTCAGATCCTTATCGGAAATATCATTCACAGGAAGAAAATAGTAAGAATCTTCATATTTATCATCTGATTTATCTTATTCTTTTTCACTGTCACAACATGCGCAATTCGAGTAAGTCTTGTTCTTGTTTTCTAAAAAGTTATTGTAGAGATTAACTTTGAAACACATAAAATAATAACATATATAAATAAAAATATATGTAAACTGTAAATGTGTAATATAAAGTCATCAACACATAATGCAGAAGCTAGATCTCTCCTACCATAATACAAAAAAGAAAGCAATAATTTATTCATGTAATAATTTCCAAAGATCTTATTTGTCTATCTAGTAGCATGCTCCATCTCGAAATCCCCGGGGAATACAATTAAAAATAATTTATAAAAAATCAATAAATAAATAACTATTACATTCGTGTGGGGGCCTATAATATTGTGGTCGAGAAGAATAACTATTACATCTGTAGTATTGTTGTTGAGAAAATGTTAGTAGGGATGAAGTCAATCTTTTTTTCTTCTTCTTTATAATCACCCATGCGCGAGTTGAGGCAGCGAGAAATTTTATAAATGGACACGTGACAACAAAATAATCCGAAACTTTTTCCATGTATCCTTGTAAATAAATTCATCTTTACATATTTCGCCTGTTTTTTTTTTCCAATTCTTGCTACTATACATAAAAAATATAACATTTATAAAGGAACTTTGAATACTAAAATCTCCATACACATTATTTTCTTGATAAAATATTCATAAACCATTAGTACTGTAAAAAATAATAGTTATTATTTCGCCTCCATGATGAGGAGGACAATATAGCCCTTCTTCAGTTAACTAGTCCAGTGCCCAGCTGAACCATATAGTCCCGTTTAGAACTCTAATAATAAATATTAATAAAAATGAGTTAACTTACAAAAGCAGATGCCAGTGCCTTCTGCAAGAACATATCTATCATATGCAATGTATTAAAATAGTTACTTCACTTTGGTTAGCAGCCATAATGGCCTCAACCTGCATACTTTCATAGTTAGTCATGTACGAACGAACGCACGCACGCACACTCACGGCTACCCAACAGTTGACCGAAGCGGGTGCGACCAGCTGCATTGTATCAAACGACGCCACAACACGTATTAGACGTGTTATAAACAGCATCAGTTCCCTCTGCAACGCGTTCATTAGTAATAAGCTTTTCTTTATTTTTTTCTTTCTTTATTTTTTTTTTTTAAATTTTTTTGAAAGAAGACCATACGATTTTTCTAGGCGTAAAAGGTCCAAGTAGGGTTTGGTGACCGCATTTTCTTACATAGCTCTCTTTCTCAACCCATTTATCTGATGACCTCCTTTCCTTTAGGAAGAGAAGGATGGAAAATATGTGTGAAGAAATTAATCCATTAATTTTACAAATAAATCGACAAGGATGACCTTAAAGGTAAAACGTCACGACCGAAAAAGAAATGTGGCAGAAAAATAAAATTTTTATTCATGAAAGATGTTGATATTTCAATATGTCTTAGTAGGCAAGAGAATCTGAACCTGTGGTTCTCTCGATTTTATTTTTATTTCGGACTATTAGTCTCATCTTTATTAGTTGTTTTTTTATCTTTTTTATTGATTCACAACGTTTCGGCCAACTTCCTCTGGCTTTCGTCAGGTGGTAACCGCGACGGATAGGAACTTCGAATCTCCTAACTGCATTCTCAGCCATCACTGCCATCCGTAGTTGTTGTCGTCTCACTACATTTTGACCAATTAACCTCTGGCACGCTTTGGTTTCTCTCATATGTCACAAATTCGTTACAATCGCTCTCTCTCTTTCTCTCTCTCTTTCTCTCTCTCTCTTTCTCTCTCTCTCTCTCTCTCTCTCTCTCTCTCTCTATATATATATATATATATATATATATATATATATATATATATATATATATATATATATATTTGTTTAAAAAAAATTGCCTACCAAACTCCTCTGTCAGTTTTTGGTCTACAGACATGACACTTAATATATAGGGTATTCGAATCCATGCAAAACTTTATAATTGGGTTTTAGCATGAGAAAATCGGTGCAAAAGTGTGAAAATTTAAGAATGGAATTTGTCAGATGAAGTTCAAACGATGGCCTTACGAATATGCATGCGTAGTAGGTAGTAAGTTTTGAAAAAATATATAGTAATTGAGCTACGTAGAATTGTGCACATTTCATCCTCATGAGGATTTGTCAGGCTATTGCATGACATCTATGTTACCTGTAGTACTGAGTTTACTAGTCAGTCAATCAAATTCTTTGTTATTCACTCACAAATTTATCATAGCCAATGGGCGTGCATTTATCAGGTTATGGTTCACCTGGAAGCTCAAGGGAAGTCGATGATTTTAGTAGTAGATTGGAAAATAGTGCAACCAGCCAGCACATGTAAAAACTCAGATGGTCCGTGTAGACTATGTTTGAATGAGAAATTAGTTATACTAAACTTTAAAGAGCCTAAAAATTTATTACATTGCAGGAGTGAAATAGCAAACCTATGTATATACTATATAAACTTTATCTCAGAATAACAAAAAAATGAATAAATAATAACAACAGCAAGAAAAAAAATGATAATTATAATCATAATAAAAATTAATAAATACACAACTAAATAAACAAATACACTAGTATAAAATAAAATGTAAGTAAAAAAAACCCAGATCAAAACTATGTCACTTCCAAACAAAAAAAAGATAAGCCTATCCTCTCCAAAATGTACAAAGAAACATTTAAATTATAGGTTCACTGAGCGCTTGATAAACGTGCGGCCATTGACTACATTAAATAGATATGCAAATAACAAAGAATCTGGTTTGCTGACTAGCAAACCCAGAACCATGGGAATATATAAATACATGAAGCAATATCGACCCTATTCAATAGCTTGGCGAATCCTCATGAGGATGAAATGCGGAATATTCTGTGTGACTTAACTGCTATATATTTTTTTAAACTTAGTATATCTATATATTAATACGCTAGCGTGTGTATTATTTTGTGTGTCATGCTTACATCTGGATCGTTTAATAGTTATGAAATTCCATTAAAACAAAGAAAAAAATTGGTGTCGCTGTTGAGGCAAAGCTAATAAAAATGATTTGTTCTTCCTGTCCTTTTGACCAAGATCAAAGTGTCTGTCAAATCTGTTCTTCAGACGCTACATTTCAATTTCTTCTCTCTCAGTGGAAGAGAAATCCTTTACAAATAAGATAGTTTTTTCTTCCTTTTCTCCACCTTAAAAAACGATCCTGGTGTCTAAATCTGTCCCATGGGGAGGCATTGTAAATATATTTAATGTAACAAAATTTTAATATTACAAAAGTAACTGGAAAAAATAATTTCTGATTTAATTACAAAATGCACTGGAACTATCCCTTCTGATTAATTATAAAATGCCCTGAAAAATGTCCCTTCTGATTAAGTTTTTGTTTACTTGCCTCCCCACTAGGGCAGAGTTGGACATGAGGTTGGTTAAAAATTTGGGGGAAACCAGCTCCCAAAAAGGAGCACTCTGGTCAGTAACAAAAATAAAAAATTGTATCAGTAATGAAGGATTTCTCCTCCATTAACTAAGACCAGAAAAAGGGTGATTTAAGTCACTGGAATGCTGAGACTAATACTACACTCAGAAATTCATGTTGAAGTAATGGTTGCCTAATCCCTAGCCGTGTTAACGGTATTATGTATTAATTTCGAAAAGCTACTGAAACAGTTTATGATTTAAACATTACTTTATTTCAAGTATATTTTAAACAGTGGGGTGGGGGATATGAAGTCAGTCCCGGAAATGACTTAAACCGTTTACAATTTAAACATTACTTTATTTCATGTATATTTTTAACAGTAGTGTAGGGGATATAGAATCAGTCCCGGAATTGGCTGAAACTGGTTATGCATTAAACATTACTTTATTTAATGTATATTTATAACAGTGGGGTGGGGGATATGAAGTCAGTCCCGGAAAGGGCTGAAACAGTTTACTATTTAGACATTACATTATTGCATGTATATTTTTAGCAGTGGTTTGGGAATATAAAGTCAGTCCCAGAAATGGCTGAAACAGTTTATGATTTAAACATTACTTTATTTTATGTATATATTTAATAGTGGGGTGGCGGATATGAACTCAATCCGGGATTTGAATGAGATAAGTGCAAATATATACTAGCAGAAAGCGTCGCCCAGTATTGAATGAGATAGGTGGAAAACATATAGTAGCAGAATACCCAGTGTGGCCCGGGATCGAATGAGATAGGTGAAAGATATATACTAGCAGAATATGCGGCGTCATCTGAGATTGGATAAGATAGGTGGAACATATATACTATGAAAATACATGGAACTGATTGATGTGTTTGTAATGAAATAATCAGTCCACGCAATATATCAAAGTTATTACTAAAGTAAGGGGAAGCGACATAGTGGGTTAAAGTTATGAAAATTATTGTCGAAATTAGTAACATATCCAAGAAGTATTAAAAATGATGAAATGTGATTTACTTGATTGGTGTGTTTGTAATGAAATAATTAGCCCAGACAATATATCAAATTTCTTATATTAGTAGGAAGGGGGCATTATGTGGGTTTTTAATTATAAAAAATTATTGTCGAAATTAGTAACATATCCAAGAATTATGAAAAATGATTAAATGTGAGTTTATTGATTGGTATGTTTGTAATGAAATAATTAGCTCAGGAAACATATCAAATTTATTATTTTAGTAAAGGTGGAAGCTATAATGTGTGTTTAACTTATAAAAAATGATTGTCGAAATTAGTAACATATCCTACAATTATGAAAAATTATGAAATGTGAGTTAATTGGTTGGTGTGTTTGTAATGAAATAATCTGCCAAGACACTGTATCAAAGTTATTATTTTAGTAAAGTGTGCGATGTGGTAAGTTTAAATGATGAAAAATTATTGTCGAAATTAGTACCATATGCAAGAATTTGAAAAATGATGAAATGTGAATTAATTGATAGTTGTTTTTTATGAAATAATCAGCCCATACAATATATCAATTTTTTTATTTTAGTAAAGGGAGAGGCGATAATGTCGGTTAAAATTATGATAAATTATTGTCAAACATAGTAACATATTCAATAACTATGAGAAATGATGAAATGTGAGTTAATTGACCGGTGTGTTTGTAATGAAATAATCAGCCCAGGAAATATATGAAAGTTATTTTAGTAAGGGGGCGATACAGTTTTAATAAAAGGGCTAGAATAATATGATTGTGCCTTCCTTCATGCTGAACAGAACGCCCACAGAATGCCCTCTAACAATATATTACATATAAAAAATATACACAGGTCCCGCTAGTATATAATAATTATTTTATACCTGCAGACACTAGTGTTTCATCATTACGCAATCATCAGTGTAGGATGTGACAATTACTGTCGGTCGAGAGATTCGAAACCAGCAACAAAGCCACCTTTGACTCCATTTGCTAAGCCTTTACCCCTCAGGCCACCAAACAATTGCCACGGGGAATAAAGGAATTAACAAATAATAAACGCACAATTCGGGCACAGGCATTAGACACTCCAGAGTGTTCAAGCGAGCAGAAGTCATGAACGATGCTTAATTAAAAAATATAAAAATAAATATTTTATAATAGATCCTACCGTGATAAAAAAAAGTGTTTGATATTGTAGATAGAGCATTAATATAAGAAAAATTGAAATGTTGAAAATAGACTTGGAACCTTTACAAAATTTATTACGTCATTAAATGTTCATCATTTTTCATATATATATATATATATATATATATATATATATATATATATATATATATATATATATATATATATATATATATATATATATATATATATATGTCCGAACAATGAGATGAGTTAAATCACAGATTAATTAATCTTGTGGTTTGCAGTCTTATAAAATATTGTTGAGAGGAAATATTTTTATATAAGACAATCCCAGACAAATATAAAAGCTCAATATACAAGCTAGAGCAAAATAAAAATAGTAGGATTTATAGTTAAATTCTATGAAGTAAAAATATAGACTCTTTAGACGAAACATTTATTGTTTGAAACAAGGAATACAAGAGATTTTAAAAAATTTTCCTTAAAATACATAGATTTTCAATGGATTGAAAATCTATGTATTAAGGTACTAGCTTTAAATTTCTTGTATTCCTTGTTTCAAACAATAAATTTTTCGTCTAAAAGTCTATATTTTTAGTTCACAGAATTTAACTATAAATCCTTATATATATATATATATATATATATATATATATATATATATAAATTCATATTCATGTCTGTTTTTTTAGTTTTTTGTTCGCAATTATTAATATATACAAAAAGGTCCATTACTTTCCTATTTCATTTATTTCTATCATTCAAACCCTACCGTGTTTCAATATATGGTTAAGTGGTCATTTTAGTCATTTAGAACTGCTTTAAAGCTGCAATGCTCATTCATTTTTCGACCAAATTTCAAACAATTATTACAGTTTCTCAGCTATATTGTGAAAAATAATTTCAATTTTCATTCTGTAAAATAAAAGTTATGATGAATTTACTGGTGTTCAAAATCATAAAAATTCGTAAGGAGGTGAGCGACGTTTTTTATGACTGGTTTCCATAGCAACCACGTCGCTTCAGCGACTAGCGTTGCTACTAATTCACCACTCTCGCGAAAGAGAAGTAACAAGTGAAACAGAGAGAATGAAAGCAGACAAGTACCATACATTGTTTTACATATGTGTATGTTATGTTTATGGGGCAAAAAAAATAAGACTGAAATTAAACAAAGAACAAGTGAATTTACTGGATGCCTGGAAAAAATCAGGGATTACAATAGAAAAATACGAGCATGAAAGGTAATATGGTTAAGCTTTAACATGGAAAAGAAAAGGGCAAGATATTCTAGTAAATAGTATAATAAACTTATTACTTAAAATATTGCAGCATTAGAATTTTTTTTTTTTATTCAATTTAACATTATATAATAAATTTTTAATGCTGCAATATTTTAAGTTATAATTTTATTATATTTTTTACAAGAATATTTTGTCCTTTTCTTTCCCATGTTTAAGCTTAACCATATTACTGTTCATGCTCGCATTATTTTTTTTCGGGCTGAAGGTAAAACTCTTGAATTATTTATAAAATATGAAATACATTTTAACAATACTGGCACAAAGTCATGAAAAGTGTGAGCATTGGGGAGGTCATCTCTTAACTAGAATTATTAGCAATCATTTGCTCTAGGGACCGTGCTTCTTCAAATATGCCCCTTTGTTAGAATTAATGAATATTCAGTTTAATTGGAATAAAATGGCAAGTGTAACAACAGCAAAATATGTTAGTAACCCTAACCCTAACCTCCTGACCCTTTCGAAAAATTAGAGTTCCCGCCGTTTTCTCTGTTTAGAATCGAAAACAATCGAGTCGATCGTTACCTAAGATTTGTGAGAAATAGAGGAGGAGGAGTTTGTGAGTAAATGATATAATTCCAAACTAATAAAACAAAAAACAATTAAGGACACTCGGGTCAAAATAAAAATGGGGTCTTGGCATCTTGGAGGAATTCTATTGCAAAAAAGAAAGAAAGAAAAGAAAACGTGCGACCAAGACTCAGTCAATCAACTTGCTAGACTACCTTAACGGTGCTGAGATGTGCCACGCTCAGACTGAGAGTACATACACATACGTGACTCTCTTTGGAACGCACAAGCTTCCAACTTGTACCCACCGTGCTGAATTCCCTGGAATGTGATCTATCTTATCTAATTTTAATGTTAAGCTGATACTTGGAGAAAGAAGTAAGATCCTGGTCAGAAAAGTATTCAACCCCCTTAAAACCCCTCAGACATTTCGTCCACGTTAGAATAGCATGAACCCAATTCGTCTCTCTCTCTCTCTCTCTCTCTCTCTCTCTCTCTCTCTCTCTCTCTCTCTCTCTCTCTATGGTGTCAATCACATACGGAACAATGAGGTTTACTTACTACACAGGGTGAGCCACTGAGCCATCACTTCGTTCTAGAACTGTTGAAGTTTACATCACTTGAAGAAGGTATTCGCAGCTATTTCCTCTTCAGTAATCCAAATGGTGGATCTCCGACAAGTGAATGTTCGTTAACTCCGCCCAGGGCAACTAAAACGAACGTGCTACGACAACAGTGCAAACTCATTTGCATCATTGATTTCTGACACAACACTACATCAATTTTGACACCACGGAGTAATCCAATACTCCAACCGCATTCATTTCACCAGAACAAAATACATGAAAATACATTTCAAAAATATCTCAATCTGTGATTGTAGCATTACCTCCCTTTTTCAACATAATTTTAGACTCTCCAATAGAGGGCATTTTCAGACCCGAGTTATTTGTCATTCAGAAATATTAGGCAACGATGTATTGGTAATTATAAGAAAGCAAAATTCACTCTTATTTCCATTCGACCTGGTCTCGATAGATGCAGTTAAATGGGCTGGTACTTGGGGATAAAAAAAAACACAAAAGTTCATGGATAGAATTCGTCACTGTATTTCCTCCTCACAACTTTTTCAACTTCCAGCATGCATCTCTCCTCCTTAACTCTGCCAACAGGCGTTTTATTTAAAAAAAAAAAAAAAAAAAAAAAAAGACGGCATTTCATTTGCATATGTGTGCAGTGTGATCTCGTGCCATTCCACGAGACCACACCTTATAAAGCTACGGCCGCCATCTTTAATCTCTCTCAGCTCCCACCTTAAGGTAAGTCGTATAGCCACACAATGCACCCACACGTGGGCGCTTGCTTCTTTGATTATTACATTCAACTCTACAATAGAATGCAATAGAGACTTTCTCACTTTGTTCGCTTTTAGTGAACAAGAAAGAAAACCCTGCCAAACCCTAGTTCCAGCAGACCATAACAGAAACATAAAAACGAAACAAATACATGAAACCTGCCAGAGAACTGAAAAAAATATGAAACACGAATAAAGTCAATATAATACGAATAATCAAAGGAGCACTCCCACCCAACCCCCAAAAAAGATTAGGAAAAAGGAATGGGAAAAATTGGAATCAAAGCTTTCAATAAACAGTAATGATGAAAACAATTGAAATCTTACGGTAAATAGTCGAATGCAGAATCTGACCAATATAAACAGTAACAAAACACAACTAGTACTACACCAAATGTTCAGGAAGGATCGAACAAAGAAAGCAGTTACTAGGTCTCAACATGAAGGTTGAATACTAAGACCTTCAGGAGGTATGCATATAAATATTATACACATGTATTAAATGCATGTAAACAGTATTCACATGTATTAAATACATGTAAATAATATACACATCTATTAAATAAATGTAAATAATATACACATGTATTAATACATGTAAATTAAATACACGTGGATTAAAAACGTGTAAATTATATAAAATGTAACAATATAAAAGTGGATTCAATACATGTAAATAAAATACAAGTTAATTAAATACATGTAAAAATATACAAATAGTTTAAGCATATGTAAATAATATGCAAGTAAATTAAATACATTTCAATACTATTTCATCGGATTAAGTACATCTAAATAATATACGAGCAAATTTAATACATGTAAATAATATGCAAGCGAAAGCAATTATGTAAATAAAAACGTGAATAAATTCCATGTAAAAATATACAAATGGTTCAAGTCTATGTAAATAATATACAAGTGAATTAAATACATTTCAATACTATTTCAGCGGATGAAATACATGCAAATAATATGGACGTACATAAAATACATGTATATAATATACCAGTGGATTAAATACATTATGTAAAATATCGTTCATTCGTCTTTCGAAGTCGAAGATGACCATGACATCAGTGAGTAAAAGTAGTGTTTTTGTGCTTCCGGAGATGACTTGTAAGGCCGATCCCGGCATGGAAGGCTCTCCCACAAGTTGGACAGTGGTGAGCAGGTGTTGTGAGGACAGAGCTTGTTGCTCTGGCTTTGCGGGTTGCACACTTCCGTACTACTTTGAGGGTTCTTCTCTCTTCAGCTGTTTCAGCTCCTTTGTTGATGAGGTGACGCCAGTGAGGTCTGTTTGATGCAAGCGATTCCCAGGACTCGATACTGATGTTGAAGTCTTTGAGGGAGACTTTGAGGTTGTCCTTAAAGCGTTTTCTTGGTGCTCCGACTGAACGCTTGCCTTGGCACAGCTCGCCATACAGGAGTTGTTTTGGAATTCTTTCATCTGGCATGCAGGAGACGTGACCTGTCCATATCAGTTGGGTCTTTCGAATGGTAGTAGTTATGCTGGGAAGATTAGTACTTTTCAGGACCTCTGTATCAGGGACTTTGTCTTGCCATCTGATATGGAAGAGATTTCGGAGACATCTCAGGTGGAAGTGGTTCAACGTTTTTTCATGCCTTTTGTAGGTAGTCCAGGTTTCTGAGTCATAGAGCAATGTGGTGAGAACAACTGCTCTGTAAGCTTTCAGCTTGGTGTCAATGCTGATTCCTCTCCTTTCCCAGACTTTGCTTCTGAGTCTCCCAAATGTGCTGCTTGCCTTAGCGATTCTGTTGTTGATTTCGAGATTGATTATGGCTGTCCGAGATAGAGTGCTGCCCAGATAGGTGTAGGTCTCAACCGCTTGAAGGTTCTGTCCCTTGACTGAGATACTTGGCTCATGATACAGATTTCTGGGAGCTGGTTGGAACATAACTTCGGTCTTCTTGGTGCTAATTGTGAGGCTGAAGTTGTCACAGGCTGTGGAGAATTTGTTCATCTGGTCTTGCATTTCTCGCTCGTTGCTGGCATTGAGGGCACAGTCATCAGCAAAAAGAAAGTCACTCAGCACTGCCTCCCTCACCCTTTGTCACAGCCTGCAGTCTCCTTGGGTTAAACAGCTTTCCATCTGTTCTGAATTTAATGTTGGTGCCTGGTGACTTGTCGCTGAAA
Organism: Euprymna scolopes; assembly: GCF_053919585.1. Taxonomy (NCBI): domain Eukaryota; kingdom Metazoa; phylum Mollusca; class Cephalopoda; order Sepiida; family Sepiolidae; genus Euprymna; species Euprymna scolopes. The sequence continues at coordinate 99,744,183 of NC_136492.1, forward strand.
GCGTCAAATAGCATTGCAGAAAACATCAAACTTAACAGTGTAGGGGCAAGGGCACAGCCCTGTTTGACTCCATTTGTTACCGGAAAAGCCTCCGATGGTTCACCATCGTCAAGAACGCGCCCCATCATGCCTTCATGGAATTGACGAACTACTGTGATGAAAGTACTTGGGCAAGCGAATTTCTTCATTATTTTCCACAGACCATCCCGTGCCTTGGTCATGTCAATAAAGGTTGTGTAAAGATCTTGGTGCTGTTCAATGCATTTCTCTTGAAGCTGATGAGCGACAAAGATCATGTTAGTGGTCCCCCGTACATTACAATTACATTAAATACATGTATATGAAATACAAGTGGAATAAAAACATATCAAGAATATTCAACTGGATTAAATACATGTAAATAATATACTCATTGATTATATCCATGTCAATAATATGCAGATGTAGTAAATATATTTAAAAAATATGCGAGTTGCTTTAATACATGTAAATAATATTTAAGTAAAATAAATAGATGTAAATAATATACAAGTGGATTAAATACATGTAAACAATATATAAGTAAATAAAATACATTAAATAATATTCAAGTAGATTATATGCATGTAAAAATATACAAATGTATTAAATACATGTAAACAAATTAATTATGCATTCAAAATATATACAAATAAATACAATAAATGTAAATTATTAAATCATATTAAATCATTACTCTCTGATAGGTTCATAAGAGTAGTGGTTGATGGGCAGAAATCAGAGGCCCACAGTATTAATGCTGGAGTCCCTCATGGGTCCATCCTGGACCCAACTATCCTCCTGATCTACATAAATGATCTCCCAAAACACATACTTAAATCATTCGTTGACATCTATGTTGATGACACGGCCATCTATGGCAACACATCAAAGGCCGTAAATGACAAAGTTCTCCCTGATTCTCTCTCATCTGATCTTGAGCATGTGGTACAGTGGGGGAAGAGGTGGCTGGTTACTTTTAATGCATCTAAAACCAAGCTCCTATCTTTACATCATCAACGCTCTGATCCCCATCTGGTATCAATTGAAATGGATGACTCTCGTCTTGGGGAGGTTCCATGTTTTGACAAGCTTCTGGATTTGTCCTTTACTCCTGATCTGAAATGGAACACGTACATCAAGTCTGTTGCCCAGGTCTCTGGGAAAATGGTGGGAACCTTCTACCACTTCAGAAGATATCTCACTACTGATGCAATTCTCTATCTGTATAAAAGCCAAGTATGTACAAGGATGGAATACTGTTGCCACATCTGGGCTGGAGCTGCTAAAAACAGCCTATCCCGCCTTGACAGAGTACAAAATAGACTTCATAGCTTAGTGGGGAATGCCTTTTTCTCTTCCCTACAACCTCCCACAGAAGAGACGTTGCGAGCCTGTCTTTGTTTTATCATTATTTCCATGTCAAGTGCTCGTCCGAGCTCCAGTCTCTGGTCCCCGCTCGCCAATCTTTCACAGTAAACGTCTAGCTGAGGTCACTGTCAGTAATTTTCCCCACTCTTTATCAGTGCCTAAATCAAAACGTAGATTCCATGAACAAAGCTTCTTTCTTAGAAGTGCACGTGTGTGGAACTCTCTTCCATTTGCCTGTTTGCCACCTGACTACAACTTGGATGTCTTCAAGTCCAACATAAAAAATTCCTGATGAACCGCCCCCTTAAGTAAGACACTTTATCAAATCTCCAATACTAACGAATACTACGATACTATCCCATTGATTACTGTACATGCAATAATCATTATCCCCGAGTGACTTCCGGGCCTTGATAAGTGGTAACCTCTATGTAAAAAAATAATAATATACAAAAACATTAAATATATGTAAAATATATACAAATGGATAAAATCCACGTTAATAATATGTAAGTAAATTAAATACACAACAATAATATACAAGTGAATTAAATTAATGTAAATAATTAATAAGTGGATTAAATATATGTAAAATAATATCAATGGATTAAATACATATAAAGCATAATGGGGTAAATACATATCAATAATATTCAAGCGGATTAAATTAATGCAAATAAAAAACAAGTGAATTAAATACATGTAAAAATATATAAATGTATTAAATACATATCAATAACATATAAGTGGATTAAATTACTGTAATAAATATTCAAAGAGATTTTATACATGTAAGAAATACACAAATTTATTAAATACATGTAAATAAATATACAAGTGGCTTAAATATATGTAAACTATATAAAGCTGATTAAATACATGTAAATAATATTCAAGTGCATTAAATACAAGTAAAAATATACAAAATGGATTAAATACATCTAAATCAGATACAATTCGATTAAATACATGTAAATAATATACAAGTACCTATTTACTATGCCTCCCCACGGGACAAAGTTAGACACCAGGGTCGTTTTTTAACGTGGAGAAAAGGTACAAAAATAAAAAAAATTGTCTCAGTCGTGAAGGACCTCTCCTCCACCGAAAGAGAACGAGAAATGGAAGTGCCGCATCTGAAGAACAGATGGTATTTATTTGCTCCCCCACTGAGCAAATTAGGCACAAGGCCGTTTTTAATGTGAGGTAAAAACCAGCTCCCCTAAAAGTAGGCAAAAAGGGGGCACTCTGGTTACCAAAAATAATAATTGTCCCAGTATAGAGGGTTTCCCCTCCATTGACTGGTACAAATTATCTTAAGTGCAGCATCTGTCGGAACAGATGGTATTTATTTGCTCCCCCACCGAGCAAATTAGGCACAAGGCCGATTTTTAATGTGAGGAGTGAAGGGAGGGGGAAGGGAAAAAGGGGACCAGCTCCCGAGAGGTGGGAAATGGGAGCTGGTTAATGGTCAGGCATGTGGGGTTGCCCCCACATCTGGTCTTTGCTAGTCATAGCTAGTCATAGCATGCAGCATCTGTCGGAACAGATACTACACTTTGATCTTGGTCAAAGGGCCAACGGGGTTCTATACAAGTAGCTTAAGTACATGTGAATAATATGCATTAGTGTGATATATATAAAGAAATAATAAAAAAGATCAATGCATGTTAAAATATACAAATGATTAAAAATGTCTACGTAATTTGCAAGTGTATTGAATACATGTAATTTATATACACTAGTATCAAATATGCATAAATAAGATACAAAGGATTAAATAAATGTAAAACATATAAAAATTGATAAAATATATGTCAATCATATTTACGTGGATTAAATACATGTAGATAATATTTTACATGTATCAAATACATGAGAAATTATACATTTGATTTAAATACATGTAATAAATATAAAAATGTATAAATAACATGTAACAAAAACACATAAATGTATTAAATACACATAAAATGTATACAAATAGATTTTATACATGTCAAAAATATGCAAGTGGATTAAATACATTTAAATAATATGCAAATGGTTAAAATATATATCAACAATATTCAAACAGATTACATATATGCAAAGAATATACAAGGTTGTTAAATAAATCGAAATAATATTCTAGTGGATTTTAATAAATATAAATTAATTTTATTAAATTTAATTAATATAAAAAAATATAAAAGTGGATAAAATACATATAAATAATATGGATGTGAATTAAATAAATGTAAAGGATGTAAAAGTACATTTAATACATGTCAAAAATATACAAATATATGAAGTGCATGAAAATAATGTGCACGTGTTTTAAATGTATGTAAATAACATACAAGTGTATTTAATAAATGTAAATAACATACAAGTGTATTTATTACATGTAGATAACATACAAGTCTATTCATTAGATGTAAATAACATACAAGTGTATTTAATACATGTAAATAACATACAAGTGTATTTATTAGATGTAAATAGCATACAAGTATATTTATTACATTAAATAACATACAAGCATATTTATTACATGTAAATAACATACACGTGTATTTAATACATGTAAATAACATACAAGTGTATTTATTACATGTAAATAACATAAAAGTGTATTTAATACATGTAAATAACATACAAGTGTATTTATTACATTAAATAGCATACAAGTGTATTTATTGCATGTAAATAACATACAAGTGTATTTATAAATGTAAATAACATACAAGTGTATTCATTACATGTAAATAACATACAAGTGTATTTATTACATGTAAATAACATATAAGTGTATTTATTACATGTAAATAACATACAAGTGTATTTATTACATGTAAATAACATATAAGTGTATTTATTACATGTAAATAACATACAAGTGTAAATTACATGTAAATAGCATATAAGTGTATTCATTACACATAAATATTATACACATGGATTAAATACATGTATACAAAACTAAATGTAAACAATAAAATACATGTAAACAATATACATTCTATATGTTATATAAAATAAATAATATACAAGTTGATTTAATACATGTGGCAAAATACAAATAGATTTCATATATATCAATAATATTCAAGAGAGTCAAATACATGTAAATAATATTCAAGTGGATTAAAAAATATGTAAATTATGGTTAACACAATTATGGATTAAGTACAGGTGAATTATATTTAAGCGGATTAAATAAATGAAAATTTTATACAAGTTGATTAAGTAAATGTTATTAACAGGAACGTGAGTTAAATATATGTAAAAATATACGACTAGATTAAATACATATAAACATATAAATAAATATATATAATAGTAAATAATATACAAGTAGATTAAATACATGTAAAAAAATATTCAATGTACAAATAATATACAATTTGATTTTAATACATGTAAAAGTATACCAATTGATTAAATAGATATCGATAATATTAATATTGATTATATACATTCAAATAGTGTACAAGTGGGTTAAATACATGTAGAAGTACACAAATGGACATAATACATGAAATTGAATACTTGTAAGAAATATTCAATATACAAATGTATTAAATGCATGTAAATAATACACAAGCAGGTTAAATATTTGTAAAAAAAATATTTAAGTTGATTAAATATAATTAAAAAATATACAAATGACTTGAATACATGTAAAAAATATATAAAATGATTAAAGACATATAAATGATAAACAAGTTGATTAAATACATGTAAATAATATCAGGTGTATTAAATACATGTAAAATATACAGTAACTGATTAAATACATGTAAAAAATATAAAAACTGATTTAATACATGTAAAAAATATAAAAACTGATTAAATACATGTAAAAAATATACAAGCTGATTAAATTCATGTAAAGAATATACAAGCTGATTAAATACATGTAAAAAAATATACTAACTGATTAAATACATGTAAAAAATATAAAAACTGATTAAATACGCGTATAAAATATACAAGCTGATTAAATTCATGTAAAGAATATACAAGCAGATTAAATACATGTAAAAAATATACAAATGATTAAATACATGTAAAAAATATACAAATTGATTAAATACATGTAACAAAATATATAAAATGATTAAATACATGTAAAAATATATAAAATGATTAAATATATGTAAAAAATATATATAAAATGATTAAATACATGTAAAAAATATATAAAATGATTAAATACATGTAAAAAATATACAAATTGATTAAATACATGTACAAAATATATAAAATGATTAAATAGATGTAAAAAATATATATAAAATGATTAAATACATGTAAAAAATATACAAACTGATTAAATACATGTAAAAATATACAAATTGATTAAATACATGTAAATAATATACAAGCAGATTAAATACATGTAAAAATATACAAATGATTAAATACATGTAAAAAAAATATACAAATTGATTAAATACATGTAAAAAATATATAAAATGATTAAATACATGTAAAAAATATACAAATTGATTAAATACATGTAAAAAATATATAAAATGATTAAATACATGTAAAAAATATACAAATTGATTAAATACATGTAAAAAAATATATAAAATGATAAAATACATGTAAAAAAAATAAAAACTGATTTAATACATGTAAAAAATATAAAAACTGATTAAATACGCGTAAAAAATATACAAGCTGATTAAATACATGTAAAAAAATATACAAATTGATTAAATACATGTAAAAAATATACAAATGATTAAATACATGTAAAAAAATATACAAATTGATTAAATACATGTAAAAAAATATACAAATTGATTAAATACGTGTAAAAAATATATAAAATGATTAAATACATGTAAAAAAAATATACAAGCTGATTAAATACATGTAAAAAATATACAAATTGATTAAATACATGTAAAAAATATATAAAATGATTAAATATATGTAAAAAATATACAAATTGATTAAATACATGTAAAAAATATACAAGCTGATTAAATACATGTAAAAAATATACAAATTGGTTAAATACGTGTAAAAAATATATAAAATGATTAAATACATGTAAAAAATATACAAATTGATTAAATACATGTAAAAAATATACAAGCTGATTAAATACATGTAAAAAATATACAAATTGGTTAAATACGTGTAAAAAATATATAAAATGATTAAATACATGTAAAAAATATACAAATTGATTAAATACATGTAAAAAATATACAAGCTGATTAAATACATGTAAAAAATATACAAATTGGTTAAATACGTGTAAAAAATATATAAAATGATTAAATATATGTAAAAAATATACAAATTGATTAAATACATGTAAAAAATATACAAATTGATAAAATACATGTAAAAAATATACAAGCTGATTAAATACATGTAAAAAATATACAAATTGGTTAAATACGTGTAAAAAATATATAAAATGATTAAATACATGTAAAAAATATACAAATTGGTTAAATACGTATAAAAAATATATAAAATGATTAAATACATGTAAAAAATATACAAATTGATAAAATACATGTAAAAAATATACAAGCTGATTAAATACATGTAAAAAATATACAAATTGATTAAATACGTGTAAAAAATATATAAAATGATTAAATACATGTAAAAAATATACAAATTGATTAAATACATGTAAAAAAATATATAAAATGATTAAATACATGTAAAAGATATACAAGCTGATTAAATACATGTAAAAAATATACAAATTGGTTAAATACGTGTAAAAAATATATAAAATGATTAAATATATGTAAATGATATACAAGTGGATTAAATACATGTCAATCATATGCAAGTATATTAAATACATGACAATAATGTGCACGTAGATTTAATAAATGTAAACAGTACACACGTGGGTTCAATATATGTATATAATAATCAAGTGGGTTAAATACATGTAAAAAATATACAACGGTATTAAATACATTTAAATAATATACAAATAGATTAAGGGCATGTAAATTATATGCACATGTATCAAATGTGTATAAATAATATACAACTGGATTAAATACATATATATATAAATATACAAATGGTTTAAATACACGTAAATAATATTCTAGCAGACAATACGTATATGTATAAAATACATGTAAATAATATACAAGTTGATTAAATACATGTAAATAATAGACAAATGTATTCAACATGTATAACTAATTCACGTGAATCAAGTACATGTGAATAATATTCAAGTGGTACAAATACATGTAAATATTAGGTTGGTGCAAAAATAATGTCGTTTTTTGTGTATATATATATATATCTGATAAAAAAAAACGATATTATTTTTCCACCAATCTAATAATATACAAGTGGGCTAAATACATGTAAACAGTGTACACTAAATATGTTATATATGAAATTTTAGCCTTCATTTTGAACTCGGATAGATTTTACCATAATGTGTGAGGTCACAAGCTAACCATTCTTCACAGATCCTAAACCATTCGAATCGATAGCACTAAAGGACCATAACATGAAGAACATTGGCTCCTACAAGACTTTCGAGAATGCTATTGAAAGTGGAAGGATATGATTTCATAGTGAAATATACCCCATGAAAATAGTATCAATTGCAGACTATCACGAATATCACCTACATCAAGAAAGGTTATTCAAGGAATTAACCCCAATGTTCACAGTATAATAACTTACCTTAATTTTTCGCCAGCAAAGATTAGAGAACATCCGAGTTGAAACGTTGCAAGACCGAGTTCTTAAAGGAACTTATAGATGTGCCCAATAACCAAGTTGATTCTTGCTATTTTAGATTAGATTGGGGTTCAAGATGGTATTTTGCTTAAGAGCAACAAAATCATGATACAAGCCTTCCTGAGATATTTTGAAGAACTCCATGCATCGTATCAAGGATTGAGAAAACCAGATTAAAATCTAATTCAGTTATATATTGGGTAGGGATGGACAAAGACATTGAGGATGTAGTTCTTAATTGTCACACCTTCCAAAAGTATCAGGCAAGTATCTCTATTGAATCAATGCACCAGCATGAAATTCCTACTTACCTTTGGCAATATGTCAGCACAGATTTATTCTCCATGGCTAGGAAGGAACATCTGCCTGTAGCGAACCAGTATAGCCAAAGTCCATTCATACAACGCCTCCACTTCAACTCATCAAGAGCCGTCATCAAAAATATAAAGGCAATATTTGAAAAGCGAGGTGTGCTGGATAATTGTCCACAGTTCACGAGCAAGAAATTTAAAGTCTTTTCCAGATCGTACAGCTACTTACATAAGACATTGTCTCCACATTACCCAAAATCCATCGGATTTGCTGAGAGGATGGTCAGAATATGCAAGAAAATACTGCTGAAGGAAAAAGAAACTGAACAAGACAGTTATCTAGCAATGATGGCACACAGAGCCACACCAATATCTGCAAACATCAACTCTTCAGCAAAATTATTCAATGGCTGACAAATACGGTAATCACTAGTATCGAAGCAGCAATTTGCCGATGAGCAGACAAGAACAGAGTTACAGCAGTACAAGAAGAGATCAAAGAACTGTTATGACAACACTCACCTCTATGTATGGGGTAGAAAATCTATGTCCAACGTGAGAAAACAAAGCTACAAGAGCCTGGAATCATTCAACCTTCTGCTGCAGCACCAAGATCATACATAGTTGAGTCTGAAAATGATAACATCTATTGAAGGAATAAGCAATTCATCAGATCAGCTAAAACTCGATACTTGAAGGTAGATCTGATCAGCCACACACATCTGAAGAAATCGCAAAGGGAACTGCATATCAGCAATGTTCCAATGCCACACATACTTCAGAAAGGTCGTTACCAGACCTTGGCCAGAGCAGGAACTCTGATGGCCAGGCATCACCTACACGGATAAACCAGAGGACCACAGAATCACACATCAGTGGATCCTGTAGATATATCTCCAAGCTAAGAAGATCCCAGAGACCTATAAACAGACTAGATCTATAAAGCTCCCCACACCTTTAGACAATAGACAATGTTGTACCATTAACAAAAAAAGATAAAATAAATAAAAAATAAAACTTTAAGTAATTAGATGAGTTCACTCTCAGTCGAAGAAGGGAGATGTTGTGTCCCTTGTATAACTCGGAAGTAGAAAAGAAAAGAATTATTGCCCTTAGTTATTATTGTTTTTTTCTTGGAATGGCGTTTCATAAATAAAGCATGTAATGAATCAGCTGTCATCCTATCCATTCAGTATCATAACCATCTTATCTGAAGCCCCTCCCTAACATAATAGGTAAAAGACAGATTAAATGTTGATATGTTTTTGCGGATAAAGTTGGTATAAAATGTGATCAAGTAAAGACAAAGGAAATGTTATCCATTAAGTCTGGATGAGAAACTTATGTTAAGAGTTTATGAGAGAATATTTTAACTGTACGCGAAACTGGCAGAGTTCATATTATTATTAGAACTTAGGAAACTTGTCAATGTAGCTTACTGTCGCTGTTGGGTTAAGTCAAATCCACATGCCGACGCTGATAAATCGAGGCTAACAGCATGTTTCGTTTGCACACCAGTAAGGATTTCGGTAGCTGTTCTGAGTGACGTGTAGAGTTGGACAGTTTGGTCGTCTTGCTGCTCATAAAAAGTTGTGGATTCACTTCGTTAACGTTCTGGAACAAATGATCGAATCACATGAAAGATTGTTTCTGGTTGTTTAAATTCTGATATCGGGAAATTGAACATTTGTTCCAATCAATACCAAGCAATGAAGTCAAGGAAATATTTTAGACATTGTTATTCTGCGGCTGTTATTGTTGTTCTTGTTGCTTGCCGTTGAGCAACAAAGCTAGTCGGAATTGATTGCTTGTAGTTGATTTAAACACATACGGAAGATCCGATGTGGATGTCTAACTTTGCTCTTGTGAGGAGGGGTGCTTCTTCCAGATGGCCATGGTGAGGATGGAGTCTGAGAGTATTTCTCGTGCTATGATTGGTTGAAAGAAGAAGCTGATTCGGTCTCTTGTCCAATGAGAATCAATGCGTAAAAACAACATTCACTGCTGCTATTGTTTCCAACAGCCTGGAGAGAAATTATTATAGTTTATTATTGAGAACTAAATATAGGACACCCAGCGAATCTCAAAGTAATGCCAATCATTGTTGTTGCTCAGCAAACTAACGTGACTGCTTAACTAAGGAGAATTCAAGTAGAGTTTTCTCCACTTTCATTACATGGATTGTTTTAAGAGTAATTCCCCTTGAACATTAGATCTGAATAGATTCAACATAGCCTCAAGTAAAGACTATTTTCGGATTTAATCAGTGCAATGTTTTACATAACATCACAATTTATTGTTAGTTCTATCGTTATGAAATGACAAACTTGAAAGATTTACAGAAAGTTGCATTAAACAATCGTAATAAACAGAAAATGAAATTAAATACATATGCTCTAACCAAATAATGCATTAACCTTTATATTTAAAAACCGGCAGCACTTAACACTAATCCTGTCCAGAAAGTTCACAACTGACAAAACCGGTTTGTTAGCGTGCATGCGTGCGTGTGTGATTCTACCTAAATGTTTCCATAGGCTGATAATAAACGTACAACTCAACAACAACTTTTGTTTTTCCTTTTTATTTTATTTTTTTTTTCTTCTACTTAGACTTGGTTTGTTAATTGTCAATATGATATAATTTTTAAATTTTCGAAAAACAAAACAAAAAAAAACAAGTAAAAAGTAAATTAAGATTTTTTTTTTATTGCAAATGGATTTGTTTTATTTTTCCAACCATCTGATAAGATGACGCACCTGTAAATATTACTAAATCCCTCCTTGTTAAAGTAACACACCTTTTACGGCTAGCTTGTGTATACATTACGCAAACTCGCATACGCACATCTAGACATACCAACGAAAAACCAGTTTTACACTTATATTCACATACTGTTTCGATTATTACTTGTGTTCACGACTGGACCTCAATAAGACGCGTTAAAACTGTCCATATTTCAAACAATTACTCGTCGTTTTCCCTCGGTGCAACATAAATAAGTAAAAAAAATATATATATATATATACCCCCCTCAAAAAAAAAAGATAAATTTAGTAAACAGGATTTCTTGTTACACTGTAAAATGGTAGATAGTCGAATTGGTCAAAATGTCCGGAGCCTTGAGGGTCATGCTGCTATGGCTATGGCGCGATCCGGCCCAGATGATCTTCGTTGGATAGAAATTCAAAATAACACTTTCTTAAATTGGGTAAATGAACAGATAAATAAACCTGTGACGAGTTTTAAAGTGGATTTCAACGATGGTGTCGCACTTGTTGCCTTAGTAGAACATCTTCAACAAAAACCGATTGGAAGGAAGATTTTCAAAAATCCAGTGAATCAACATCAGCGTTTGGAAAATGTTTCCATTGCACTGGATGCGATACTCAATGATAATGTGAAACTTGTAAACATTGGTGAGTAGTAGTTTTATTCAACATTTTTTTATTTTATTTATTTATTTATTTTAATGTTTTTTTTTGTTTTGTTTTCTTTTTAATCCGTTGTTTTCATCGGAACGCGTCACGATTCCTCCGCAATGGAAACGTGTTTTTTTCTCCCTTTTTAAACAACTGTTGTGCTGTTGTGCTTTGCCGAGTAAAAAAAAAAGTAAACAGACTTTTATTCTTATCCAATACAGCTTGGCAGTGTTCGTACCAGTCGGGGATACGTCTTCGACAATCAGTTCGTCAGTTACGTTGTTGCTATCGGGCTAAGGTATGGTTCTGTGTAGTCTGAGGAGGTCAGCCTTCCCAGACCTTACCTTTTCGTTGAGAATAAATTAATTTATTGTTAATCACCCGAGGCACCCACTGCTGGGAAATGCCGACTGGGCTGCTCATTGCATTTTTGTATGCCAACGCGCGCTAATTCTAGTGAGCCGAAAATAAAATACTTGTTTTCTTATTCTCGAAATCGCGCTTCCATTTAAAGAAAATGTTTAACATTCAATCGTAAATATTTCCTTACATTGAAATCAATAACTTCTTCTTTTCTTGGGCTAGGAACAAAGTGTAGTATATGTTCTGGTGCTATATAGTCTTTTTAAGGATAAATCTTTCTAGACTGACGCAACTTTTCTCCAATCCAGAGTATCCCTCTTGGGGTAGCTGGATTCGTCACATTAAAACCCCAACTTGCGTTTAACTTTGCTCTCGTGGGGAGGCAAGTAAATAAGATTTTATTCCCTTTTGTTTTTTTTGTTTCATTTTTTTTTTTTTTTTCCAAAATAAAATGTTTTAGAATTTTTAGATGAGAATTATTTGCATTATTGATCGGACAACAAGACAACGTGACAACGAGGCGCACCTGAAGAAGGCCGAAACGTACAACAACATCCAACAGGGGTTCAAATAATCCAAAAGAAACATGTCAACAGATTTAAATTATTTGAACAACGGATTGATTCCGTTTGCACTCGTGATTTTAAGATGCCACAAATTGTTGAATATGTTAGTGCTGTGATTGTGGTTTTACTTTTAAGTGGTTGGATCACACCCAAAATTATTGTGTCTAATTCTTGGCCATAGTGATCTCATTTTCTTTTAACACAAAAAGAAATTTTCGGAAAATGATTTCTTTAATTTTTACAAGACTTCATTTTGCTGTGTATTTCGATTGTAAACAACTTGTTGATAGCCACCCTCGCTTAGGTTGTATTGTCATTGTTTTACATGTACTTCCACGAAATGTGCTCTGACAAACTTATTACATTTTTCCCTTCAACGTAAATTCCCCCAACAAACCTGACTATCAATAAAATCACATCCCTTCATTGTAGAAGTCAGCATGTACTGGAAAACTTTCTACTGCAAACTACAGTTGGTATAGCATGGCTCATCCGAGAGTCTTGCCTTTGGAATGCCCTGCTCCATGTTTCCATGAATGTACCAACATGCAGAAATTTAAATGTAACTTGAACAGTTGCTACATAATTTCCCACTTTAAATCTGGCCTTCAATCGCAGTAGCTTCTTACGTCTCACCGGCAATGTAGCTTGTTTAGTTCAATTTTAAGCATTTTATTATTGGCTCACAAGGAGCTTTCACACAAGTCATCGATCTAACTGAATACAGCCTGTGGTGTTCCCTGGAAGCTGAATGACAATAAGTCTCCCCAGATTTTCCAGTACTCTCCATCTCTTTCGATAACATTTGCAAATAAATTTACATTATTACAACAGCTGCTTGCCATTGATTTCTTGTTGGCAGCGGCCATTGGTATTTACTGGAATTTGAGTGGCTATATGCCTCCCGAAGGTCCCAGTTCTCTTCGCGCTTATACAGTGAAGGTCTGGTTAGTGCTCACTCCTTGGACTTTCCTTACTCCTTCACTACTTGGCTATTCGGTCTCTTTTTTTTTGGGGGGGGGACAGTGATGTGGTAATGGAGGATGGGGTGGGGTTAGAGAAGTTATAGGTATGCAGCTTCAATGTTCTTGGTTTCATGTAGCGCCGCTTCATGTTTTGTCACTGTGGCAGTTCGTCTGGTCTGCGCTTGTGGTTCGTGTATGTTAATCTCCACATGGTGGTGGTGATGGTGGTGATGATGATTTATTTATTTATTTATTTATTTATTATGGTCCGTGCTACTGCAAACGATACATGTTTCCTCGTGTATTTCTTAAATTAATAACAAAAAAATTCCTCTCTATTGTTAGAACCGTTAAATTTGAAATAAGCTATGATTCTACTCTCAAGTCGACGAAACAAACACAAAAACACTTCTAACGACAGCCTTCATTTGCCAGACAAAAAAATAATATTAAAAGTTGACATTATTGAGTGCACAGTACCACGGCTATTATATCTCGGTGGCCGTAACAGTAGTACACACGACGACATTACAACTGTGATGAGTGACTGTACACGGAATGCTTCAGATGGCTACACAGCACAGAAAATAACAAATAAAATAAATGCCTGGGATTCAATGAAGTCTACACTTTCAATACTTTTATTGTCATCGAAATCGATGGAATTGCTCATTTTTCAATCAAATCGATTGATTGCCTGGTCTAGTTCCACCATGGAGTACCAGGAAGAAACTTCAGCTTCACACGCCTCCCCGCAATCAGTGACCAAATCCACAATACATTGTAGTCTATATCACACTGTAGAGAACCTGAAGTTTATTTTATGAAATTATTTTTATATAATAACTTGAATTAAAATTTAAAAGTCAAGTATCATGGTTCTGATTCAATTGCGCTCTCATCAGAAACATTCATTTCGAACGCGCCCTGTCTTATCGAAAAATCTGCTGTTATTTTTATTTATTTATTTATTTTTACGCTGGGCTTTTTTTTCTTTTTTTTTTTTTTTTCTTGTGATAAAACTTCTCAAATACACTCGTGATGTTAGGCTGTATCTAAATCAGACTTATTTCTTTGATATGATTTTTTTCAATCATAGAGTTTTTTTATACTTATCGAGGGCATTCCGATACAAAACCTAAGGACACTATCAGATACATAAAGTATTTTTGTATGAAATTTCAAAAAACTCGGTTCAGCCGGTTTCGAATCCATAGGGAACGAACACACACACACACACACACACACACACACACACACAAATACGCGTGCGTTGGTGCAAGTGCGCGGGTGCAAGTGCGCGGGTGCAAGTGCGCGGGTGCGCGCACATACACACACACACACACACACACACACACACACACACAAGTGCCTTTTATATATAAGTAGAGATATTTTAAACAAAGTCTTTATTCGTGTGTAGGAAATCATTCTAATATTTGTATTTTGCCAAACGTGAGATTGTGTATATTTATAAATGAACAAGTCTTTTCTTTTTTTTTTTTTTTTTAAGACCGCACCCACTCCCTACACGTAATCACAACAATCGCTTTTTATTCGTCTTAGAAAAAGTAACAGGTTCAGGTCATACGATTTCACCTATTAACAAATACAAAATTATTTTTCTTTTTCAACAAGTTTCGATTGTCTCTACTCTTTTTCGCAAAGAATAAATACTTCACAGTTTTTATTTATTTATTTATTTATTTATTTATTTACAATTATAAAATAGTGAATTCTGTTTTTGTTGTTGAAAATGTTGTCCATTTGAACGATGATGAAGATGTAGTAGGGAACTAGAAATCCTTATCGACTGAGGCAACCATTTTTATCTTATCTTCTTTTCGAGAGCTGGAACCGACCTCTCTCGTGTATGTGTGGGGGTGCAAGTAAAAAAAGATTTAACTATTCGGTTTGCTGGGACATTAACACTATTTGTGGTGTGTGACTACACCATACTGCACTAGTGCACTGCACTACAATATTTTCATTTTTGCTTATGTGTATTGTTTTGTCTTAAAATGAATGAATACATCCGTGTACATCTTCCCTTCACTATAGTGACCAGCTAAATCAAGTCGCTCGTCACGTAAACAAGAGAATCTATACAGCCGGAATCTATTCATTTCAGGAACAATTTGATTTTGTCACCGGGAACTCACGCAAACCTGTAGCGCAGTGGTTCTCAACCGGAGTCCACATGGATCCTAGGGGGTCCATGGAATATTTCTGGGGGTCCACAGGCAAAACATAACAAAATTATCATAATTATTATAGTTGTTGTAGAATACTTTATTTGCATTAACTTAGTTTTCATTTAAAAATAAAGCTTAATTATATAATATTTCTTAGATTATTAAAACCTCAAAATTTATATTAGTAAAAAATAGAAGATTGTCTTATGACCAATAGTTATGAAGATAAAAAGAAGGGAAAAGGGGTCCATGAGTAAAAAAAAAGTTGAGAACAACCACTGCTGTAGCGCGTAAGAGACGCAGCTGTAATGCGTCATTTTGACACATAAATCTCTGAGACTATATTTTTATCTCTTCGCGTATGAAGACAGTAAACAGGTTGGAACATTCTAGAAACTTGATATAGAATCATTAGCGCGCCAAGATTAAATCAGTTTAGGCAGTGTTTAAGTCACAATTGTTGCTCACGTCTAACTCGATCCGAAGGATGTTAAAACCAAACCAAGTCTCAGCAATGATTTTGTGATCTCCAGTCAACTTTTCGCAGACTGAACAACCGCTGCTTGAAATCATCACCATGTGGACCTCAACTGTTTACACAAAACCCCGGCACGAATAAAAATGTCATATAAAAATTGTAAATGAACAAAATACTCCATCCCTTACTAAGGAAGCTACGCAAGCAACAATGGGTGAATATTCTATGCTTACAAACGTTTTCTCCCTAGTAATTTTGTATTCGTGAAGTTTTCTTTGTTAAATTACGCTGACATTAATAACTTCCTCAGTCTCGGATGATTTTTTTTTCAATCGCTAGAAGCTATGAGAAATTCTGCAGAAACAGAAATAAGCAGGCTCCTCGTTGGTTGGTTTGACCACCCACGATTTTTTTTTTTTTTTTTTTTTTTTTTGGCCCTATCAGATTCATTGTTGTTATTAACTGCCAAGTCGTATTCTTGGCGCTATTTTTGTTTCAGGTTGCGCCAGTTTTCAAAAAAAAAAAACAGCAAGTCGAATGAACGTGAAAAGTCATCTCCTTGTACAAGGCATGGAGCCTCGAACCCTTTTGTCATTTTGGGACATATTAATGTTCTAACGTAGGGCAAACTGTTATTATCATTTGCAAACACCAATCTTCGTACACCATTGTACTCTACGATTGGATTGACTTTCATCATTACTTATATAATGTCTCTCCGATACGATTTTATGGTTTACATTTTGACCCGCCCTTTGTCTGCCATTCGGATGGTTATTTACAGTGAACTCCATGATGACTACCGGACTCGCAACATTCATCTTTGGAAGGCATCACTTAACTCATTGACTTGTTGCAACTATTCTTCAAACAGCGTGGAGTCTTGAATCTTGCAAACACAAAGATAAACCATGGACTACTACCCTTACGGGTGTTACCAGCTCTGTTCAGCAGAAAGCTAAAGATGGCACATCTTTTGCAATTTTGACCTTTTTTACTTTAATAAAATTTACATTGAAGTTTAAAGGTGAGCCTGTTGTGATTTCTGATTGCTTTCTTTCATTCTGCTTAAGGCAAAACCGAGGTGGGATGATAGCACAAAAAGCTTCCAGTAATACATTAACAATTATGCAATATTCGTTGTTTCTACTTGAATGATGTTCCAGAATTCTTGTCTTATAAAAAAAATACACACATCTCACTGCATTATTAATGGACTCCAATCTGTTTAATTTCACCCACGTGGAGAGACAATGCACATTCAAGAAAGACTGTGACTTACACATATAGTACACAAAAAAAAACATTATCCTTTTCTGGTTAATAAAAATTGCAGCACTTTTGTATTATTCGGGCGAACATCATGTTTTTTAGTGTGTTTCACTAAAGTATCGCCAGGTGGCGCTTTTCAGTCAAAGAACAGGGGACGATAACTCGTACTTTTATTTTTTCATTTAAATTATTAATTTGTTGTTGACACTTGAAAGTTGCTTTAATTCGAAAAATGTTTCATTAAAATTGTTTATTTGTTCGAAAAGAACTAGGTTCTTGTCTAGATTTTGGCCTTTAAAAATAATTATGGTGTACGTACCTGTCACCACACGAAGATATCATATTCCAAAAATCACATAAATCGATCAAATATTTTCTTTTTATTTAAGAAAATCAAATTTTATGACACGTCGAAGGTTTAGTGTGCCACCATCTTAATTTCAAATGATAGGCTGGCAAACTTTTCGGAGATGTAGGATCAACAAAGGCAGGCAATTGACTTTCCACCCTCGAAAAATTTTTTTTAATTACCACTTTTTAGGTTTTCGGGACGCTGAAAACGAAAATAACGTTTAAAATTCCAGCAAATGAGTAGTTTCCAAGAGATAAATAAATGTTAGTTTTAAAAAAGTGAAGGATCACTTTTCTATAATAATTTAACGCAAAATGAGCACCCACTTTAAGGGCGCCTTTTTTGTTTGGGGGAGGTCAACATACAATGAACACAATTTAACGTAAAGTGAGCACCCACACGTTGACCTCCGCCCCCCCCCCAAAAAAAGAATTCTGTATTTACGTTGGGGGCTCCACCCACCCACACAAAATGTAAACATACAGCATAGTCACCATCGTCTCCGTCCATAATTGTCGTTAGTGTCAGACTCCGTCCAAAGGACGTTAAAATCAAGTCAAGTCTCAGCAACGTTTCCGTGATTTCCAGACAGCTTTTCGCAGGCTGAATGAACAAAGCTTCTTTCTTAGAACTGCATGCATATGAAACTCTGTTCCGTTTTCCTGCTTTCCAACTGACTACAATATGGTTGTCTTCAAGTCCAACGTGAACAAGTTCTTCATTAGCCATCTCCTTAAGTAATCCAATTTACCAAATTTCCACTACTAACGATTACTACATTTTCCCATTGACTACTGTACACTCATTAACTTCTATCCTCGAGTATCCTCCTCCGGGGTCTTGATAAGTGATGACTTTGTACAAAAAACAAAAAAGAAATTACTGCAGTCTTTAATGGCTGAAGAAATCCTCCGACACGAAAATTAGAAGAAATTATTAATGTCACCGTAATTTTATGAAGAAACCCCTGCGAATGAAAAATACCAGTAGGAAAAAAGTTTGTGGGCAAAAATATCAATCGATTGTAGTTTGCGTGAACTTCGTTAGTAGAGGGATTGAGTAATTTGTCCGTTTACAGTTTTAACATGACACTCTTACTAGCGCAGAGTTTAATGTCGAGAGACGGAGTTCTCATGCATGATAATTTCAAGCAGCAGCTATCCAGCCTGCGAAAAGCTGTCTGGAAATCATTGAATCGTTGTTGGGACTTAGTTTGGTTTCAACGTCCTTTGGCCGAAGTTTGACGCTCGCAACAATTATGGACGGCGACGATGGTGACTTGTGGAAAAACTGTCTAGACTGGGTTTTTGGGGGCGCGCTTTCCCTTACATACGGACTTTCTAGAACGTTCCAACCCATTCACTGTCTATATACGCTAGTAGACCAAAATATAGTCGCATGAATTCATGTGTAAAGGGGGCATAGTACTGTTGCGTCTCTTACACGCTGACAGAATGCGTGGGCGACCCGTGACAAAATGAAATTGTTCCTGAAATGAATAAATTCCGGCCATATAGATTCTTCTGATTACGTGACGAGCGTTTTGATTTCGCTGGTCACTACAAAAGGTTATATATTAATTTAACACTAATCAACGAAATTTTATCTGTCAAATGTTTTATATTAATTTAACACTAATTAACGATATTACAATTGTAAAATGTTATATATTAATTTAATGACAATCAACGAAATTTTAATTGTTAAGAGTGATATATTCATTAAGTAATAACTCACGAAATTTTACTCGTAAAAAGTTTTATATTAATTTAGCAATAATCAACGGATTTTCATTGTCAAAAGTTCATAATTAATTTACCAATAACCAACGAATTTTGATTGTAAAAAGTTTCATATTAATTTAGCAATAATCTACGATATTACAATTGTAAAAATTGATATATTAATTTAATGACAATCAAAGAAATTTTAATTGTCATAAGTTCTATATTAATTTAGCATAATCAACGAATATTAATTGTCAAAAATTCATTATTAATTTAGCAATAATCATCAAATTTTAATTTTAAAAAGTTTCATATTAATTTAACAATAATCAACGATATTACAATCGTAAATTAAGCAATAATCAACGAAATGTTAATTTTTTAAAAATCATATTAATTTGGCAATACTCAACGAATTTTGATTGGCAAAAGTTACATAATTAATTGAGCAATAGTTAACGAATTTTTATTTTAAAGATTGTATTCTTAATTTATGTTTGTGCCCATTTGTATCTGTTCTGAAGTAAAACAAATGAATCAACTGAGCATATTTTAGGTTTACTTTGCTTTCGTTTATTATGAAGAAAGATGGCGACAATATGAAACATCACTTTTTCTTTCCTTGTACAATGTTTGGGAGCAGCTGAAAGAGGGGGGCATTCTGAACGAAACTGACAACCACCTTTCTTCTTTTTTCTGGTACTGTTAGGAAATCAGTCTGCAAAACAATTCTCTATGTTGACACAACCCAGTTTACCACGCCTTTGATTAATGAAACCCACGTCAATATCACGAGTAAGTTTATTCAACTCTGACTTTGGCGTGTATGTCAAGGATCCGAATAAAATATTTGAAACCGCAATTGATGCCACATTGTTATAACATACACAATTGAATCTCTCAGTTTGAAAATAGCAACCGTTTAAACTTATATAAAAGATCTAACATACATATATGACCGGTACTAGCTATGAGCTCCGACTTCCTCCTGATATTGAGAAATGGGCAATACTGCTTTGCGAATGGACAGAAAGCATGATTTCAGCAGTGCTTTTGAAGTTACCTAGGTTTCAACTGTCAGTTTTCATACAAAAAATATATATGATTCTCACATGCATTTTTTTTGTACTCGTGGATGAGTATCGTTTTGTTTTTGTTTTTTTTTGTTTTGTTTTTTGTTTTTGACAAATTAATATCAATTTTGCTAATGATGTTGCTGTTAATGGGTGTAAATTTTTTTTTATCTTAAGCCCCTCTTCACTGATGATGACTTCATCTTGACATCTGTACTGCTTAAAAGATTTTCATACCTTTTCACTAACTGTGATCTCTATGATTGGTTCAGATCTGCTTCGCATCATCTTTGTTTTGTTTTTGCACTAATTGCTATAGCATCTTTCATCTCTCCATACTATTCATTAGATCAGTGAGTTTTGTTTTAGTGAATTGCAGTCGGGTTAGTTACAATAGTGCAGGAGTGCGGCATCTGTATACACCATAGCATTCCAGTCCTCTTGGATGAAAATGTCTTTCTCATAAACCATGTCGACAAAGCATTGGAATTGAGTACAGAACTTGTCATACTTATCATCATAGTCTGTTGTTAGTGGGGTTTTTTTCTTTTGTTTTTTTTTACATAGTAGTCACCACTTATCAAGGCCCAAAAGACATTCGAGCATAAGGGTTAATGTGTGTACAGTAGTCGATGGGACAATATCATAGTAATCGTTAGTAGTGGAAATTTGGTCACTTGGATTACTTAATGGAATGGCTCATCAAGAATTTGTTCACATTGGACTTGAAGACGACCATATTGTAGTCAGCTGAAAAGCAAGAAAACGAAGAGAGTTCCACATGCGTGCAGTTCTAAAAAAGAAGTTTTGATCATGGAATCTACGTTTAGTTTTAGGCAGAGATAAAGAGTGGGTGAAATTATTGATAGTGTTTTCAGCTAGACGAGTGTTTTTCATAAAAGTTTGGTGAAGGGGAACCATAGATTGGAGCTCAGAAGAGCATTTGCCATGAAAATTACAATAAAGCAAAGACAGGCTCTGCAAGGTTGCAGGGAAGAGAAAAGGTCATCCCCATTAGGCTACAAAGTCTATTTTGAACTCTTGCAAGACAGGATAAGGTGCTCCTAGCAGCTCCTGCCCAAATGTGACAACAGTACTCCACCATTGGACGTACCTGGCTCTTATATAGGTAGAGAATTGCATCAGCAGTGAGATGTCTACTGGAGCGGTAGAAGAATCCTACTATTTTGCCAGCAACCTTGACAACGGATTTGATGTATGTGTTCCATCACAAATCAGGAGTAAAGGTCAGACCCAGAAGCTTGTCAAAACATGGAGCCTCCCCAAGACGAGGGCCATCTATTTCATTGATGCCAGATGGGGATAAGTGCGTTGATGATGTAAAAATAAAATCTTGGTTTTAGATGCATTAAAATTAACCAGCCACCTCTTTCTCTATTTTATATCAGCGTAAATGTCTACGAATGATCAAAGGATGTGATTTGGAAGATCATTGGTGTGCATAGGAATAGCAGTCTGTTCATGAATTTTTTAAATTCTCCGTTGTAGTAGATCACATATTATTCCACTGATGGTCCTTCACAGTCCAACATGCCAGGGGGACTTTTTTCAATGTAGCTACTCCGTTTGTACAAGTATTCCTTGAGAATTAATTGTTATGCAATCTATATCACAAATCTTCTGCACAATTTTGATAAGAGCAAACTTGTACCATCTATTTATTTATCTCTCTATCTATCTATCTATCTATCTATATATATATATATATATATATATATATATATATATATATATATATATACACCTGGACCACATACAGGAGGCACGTAAAAACCCTGGAGACGTACCACCAAAGATGCCTCCGAAAAATCCTCAGAATTAGTTGGAAGGACCAACGCACCAACACCAGCGTCCTGAGTGAGGCTGACATTCCCACTATCACCGCTACTGTTGCTCAATGCCAGCTCAGATGGACTGGTCATGTTGTCCGAATGCCGGATCTCCGCCTCCCAAAACAGATTTTCTACTCTCAGCTTGTTGAGGGAAAGCGTGCGCAGAGTGGCCAAAAGATGAGGTATAAGGACAACATCAAAGCAAATCTAAAGCGGTTTCACATGGACCTTGAGACATGGGAGGACGTGGCTGGGAGCAGGTTGGCATGGAGGAGCGCTGTCCACGAAGGTGCTGCGCTTTATAGTAGTGACCTAAATCAAGCTGCTGAGGATAAACGCAAGCACAGAAAGGACAGATTATCAACCAGACACACCCACCCCCACCCCACCACCACTACCTTTATCTGCCCAAATTGCACAAGACAAATTGGGTCTAGGATTGGGCTCTATGCTCACCTGAGGACTCACAGAAGCCACAACGGAGGACAGTCTTACTCAGACACGAGTGACCGCCGATGATGATGATGATATATATATATATATATATATATATATATATATATAATACAAAGCTGAACGTGTGTGTGTGTGTGTGTGTGTGTGTGTGTGTGTGTGTGTGTGTGGTCACGAATAGGCTCCTATATGGTTGACTATTTTAAAAAACTGATTACATATAATGATAGAAGATATATCGAGGATCAGGAATGGGTATGTTTGATCTGGCAGAACGGTGATTCATAAAAATTGTGGAATCTGCGTTTGCGCCTGGCCCGCAAAGTATGGAAATAAAAAATGAAATAAAAAAACGTTTACAAGGGTTTTTGATATAGATGTACATAAGAATACTTTGATAAATATGTTTTAACTTAAATAGGGATGGTATAATAAAATTGTGGGGTCTGCGTTCGCTCCTGTTCTCCATGGAAATATGCCACAAACTTAAACAAAGACTTTTCATATCTATCTGCGTAAGTGTACTTTGATAATTATGTTTCAGTTTGTAGAAATATGGTATAATAAAATTATTGGGTGTTCGTTCGCGCCTGACCTCCATAGAATGTAAATATGTCACAAAGTTTAACAAGGTTTTTTAAAAGGGGTGAGGGTCCACAATAACACCTTAAATTTAATCTTAATTCACGTTAGCTTTTATTTATTTTTTTTGAGTTGAATCATATTGTGTTGAATAAATTCACCTCATAAATTCACATTCTTATTAAAGTGAAAGCCAAAACAATAAGTTGGAACTTTAGACAATTCTCGACACAAATTTTGCATAACTTTTCCTTCTCCACTTGCACGTGGCACTCTTTCGAAAATAGATAAATAGATAAATAATAAAAAATAAGAACGTTACTTGTTATCATGTCAAAAGAAGGAAAAAGTTCTGCTCACGTGATTGCGTGTCTTTTTAAAAACATTTACATAACCATTTTATTTTTATTTATATATCTGTTTAAGCTTTTTTTGTCAGTGTACTAGAAGGAATTCAGTTGATTACAACCCTTTCTGCGTGTTCTTTACATTACAATAGTACAACCCTGAATCCAACGGCGCAATACTACACCGTTCAATACTGTAAAACTGAACGAAGCTGTTCTGCTTGAAAAGGACGCCATTTTCTTCTTATTCATATTCATATCGATTCTTTGCTTTAAAAAACCAAAGTAATTACATGTTTACCGTTTTAATATCCTATTTTGCTGTTTCGGATTATTTTACTAAAGTAAGTAAAGCTTCATTATTTTTCAAAACTGTTTTTGTTTCTTTGTTTTTTGATATCTCGTCGATATTATTTAGTAAGAGTGTTTAGCAGAAAAGCCAACAAACGACTACCAAAAAAATAAATATACAAGAAATAAATGTTATCATAGTCAATAAAAATTCAGTTCATGTTTTTTATTTTTGTTTGGAAATATTTTTTAATGCTCTTTACTTGAAATAATTTCAGCGAACCGAAATTAAAACAAAATTTGAGGCGATAACTACTTAAATGAATTTTTATATAAACTACACATGCCATAATCGAATATTCCTCAAGCACAAAATAACGAAAAAACATTAAAATATGTTTAAAATATTCCTTACGTTGATGGAACTCTCTTAAATTGTTACCACAGAATGCTCAGGTGCCCCTCCTTCAAATTGAAAACGGGGCTCTCCATTTCAAAGTCGCTGCCATTTTGATTTTTTTTTAAACCAGTTCGTGAATTAAAAAAAAATTTTTTTTACAAACTACTTAAAAATACAAACCAATGAATTTTCCTACCATAAAAGTAACTTTTATTGACTATGGTAACATTTATTTCTTGTATATCTATATTATTATATATATAACATTTTCTCTTTGTAAGGAAACATCATTTTGTTGGTTACTCTTGGCTACGAATGGAAACAAAGTTGATATAAAAAAATATATTTTTGCGAAAATTATCTTTACTTTCATCATATTTTGCTTAGGGTAAAATTTTTGTGTATCAAAACCTATCTCTTTACAACCCCACCTTTTCATAACCTATCATACTTTCATCAATCACTGTCTATTTTCTGTAGGCTGTTTTTGAACCCAGTCAACGACGGGTACTTCTGCTAGTATATATATATATATATATATATATATATATATATATATATATATATATATATATATATATATATATATATATATGATTCAATATGGCGTAATGGAAAAATATAAAGGTAACTGCAGCTTCTCTTCCAATTTTCGGATTTTCACCATGTCAAATCACATTTCAATTCCTTTTGACGGATTGATTGTTGCTATTTCTTCTGATGAGTCAAGGGTATAATAGATTCACTAATTGATATAATAATTAAGTGATTGATTTTGCGCTACGAAACAGATATTGTCAAGAATTGTATAAGTCAATTGATTTAAAGGAATAAATTATAAGATGGTCAACATCATGAATTTTTTAATATAACGTTTTGTCATTTATTCTATATGTATATATAAGTTTAGTGGTTATATTTAAATTCTGAAAAAATAGCATATATTCGAATTAAGAATTTATGGTTTGACAAAAGGAATATATAGAAGGGGTTATTTTGATTTCCTTAATCCATGGATTTTCAATAAAGGCGCATATCATCAAAGGAAATGAAATGCGGTTAACAAAATGTTCAGCTGTGAATAGACACTTTTCTTGTTTTTCAGCACAAATATTGAAACTAGTTTTTTGAGTGGTGAATGATAATTATAAGGAAATAATTATAGGAAAAGGGAATTCAACATCAGATACACTGTGCCAACACCTAAAAAGATTTTGGATAACATCTACCAACCAAAACACACTCAACGCACCAACGAATACAGCTGCCCCGTATACCTTTCGGAAAATCAATAAGGAGCAACCACGCTTTTTTGTTATATGGGACTACTGCCTTCTCCCCTGGACCAATATTCTGCCTACCTGAATTTATAACCCCGGAGGACATTGTACTCTTTCCGATAATGGTCTGCCCAGGTTGTATCAAATTCCCTATATGTTGTTTTGTCAGAATTTAAATATAACCACTAAACTTATATATTGCTCTATGCTTAAATATTGAGCTTCTCCTTTTTGGCTAGGATCGCCTTGAAAGTATTACTTCAAGTAATATCTATCAGGATCTTTCATCTGATTTCTAATTAGTGTCTTATCTCGATTATATATATATATATATATATATATATATATATATATATATATATATATATATATATATATATATTTTTTTATTGATATAGACCAATTTACATGGCCACGACACTGGGCATGCTAATGTTTTGGACAGGTGGTCGGTCAAGACCACAAGTCCTCATCAAGCGACTTAATAAAGTTTGTCTTCCATTGAAGAAGTTCTTAAATGAAAAATGAGAGAATTATTTGCTTAAAAAATAAAACATGTTCAAATTTAGGGAATAGGAGAAGGGTTATGTGGCATTTAAATCTCCAGACATTGAAAGCAAAGGCAGAAAATATAATACCCTCTCATAAAGTTTGTTTGAACTATTTTTACTTTACATTACTATGAATTATCTATTAGGTTGGTGCAAAAATAATGTCGTTTTTCTATCATATATATATATATATATATGTCAAAAAACTACATTATTTTTGCACCAACCTAATAGAAGGCAAAATTGTGTTGTTTTTTTTACATGCTAGAAGCAGAATTAACTTTGTTACATACCTAGCTTGTTTTTTATAAGACATTTATAATCTTCTAGCTATAACTTCATCTATTCTCATGTATAATTATATAATAGGTTGCAAATTAACCCGTAAAACAAATTAATTCCTATATCCACAGGTACGTCCAGTTTTTACAGTTACTTATTTTATAATTTTTCTCCCATACTTATTCCTCTATATTTTATCTTTTATTTTGTTATTCTAATTATATTTACATTCTAGTTGATGTTCTATTTTGCATTTGATATACTTTTTTATTACTTTTCAAATATTTTACATTTTTTTTGTATGAACTTTCACTATGACTTTACTACTATTTTATTTTATAATTTAATTATTTTTTTTATTCATCATATCAGTTATTATTATGTACATATTTTATTATCATTTTTATTTTTCGTTATATTTAATGTTATTTTCTTCTTCTTCTTCTTCTTATTATTATTATTATTTTTTTTTTTTTTTTTTTTTTTTTTACGATTATTTTTAATTTTAAAATTAATTATCACAAGTAAAGTAGAATAGCTAACAAATTTTGCATACTGATTTTTCATGTCTTGTAAAATGAAAAATGATAAGACATATATATGTGTGTGTGTGTGTGTGTGTGTGTGCGTGTGCGTGTGCGTGTGTGTGTGTGTGTGTGTGTGTGTGTGTGTATCTAGATGTATATATGTTGGCATCAGAATTCTGTAGAATAATCCAGCCATTTTGCTATCAACCTGAGCAACTGATTTGATGTAAGTCTTTTATTTCCAGTCGTTATTAGAAGCTTATCAGTGCAAGGGGTTTCTTCAATGAGAGAACGATTCATTTCAAGTAGGATAAAGAAAAACCTAACCATTTGATGGTGAGAGGGGAGAATATATGTATATATATATGTACGTATATATATATATATATATATATATATATATATATATATATATATATATATGTATGTATATGTACTACATTAAATTATGTTTTTAATACACTCAAAAAGTATGTCTCCCTAGGTCCCCCTCTCTTATTAACAAGTCTTTTCTACGCTATCTTTTTTAGAATGGATTCCCTGTTTTGACACCTCCCCTTCCCTCTTTATAGATAGTTCATTTTAATTCACTCTCCCTCTCTGTCTTATTATTCTGTAATTAACCCTTTTCCTCTCCACTTACACTTACAATCTCGAATACACTGGATCTCGTTCTTTCCCCTTTCTTTTCTTCTCTTCCTTTCTTTCACTTTTTTCTGCCTTCACTTTCAATGTTTAGAGTTTTAAATGTCATATAACCCCTCCTCTCCTAAATCTTAATATGTTTTATTTTTTAGACAAATAATTTTCTCATCTTTCATTTAAGAACCGGACTTCTTCAGTGAAACTTTATTAAGTCGCTTGATGAGGACTTGTGGTCTTGACCGACCACTTGTCCAAAACATTAGCATGTCCAGTATTGTGACCATATAAATTTGTCTATATCAATAAAAATATATCTTGCTCTTTTTTATTGAGCACTTTTAATAACCTCGTTAAATTCACAAGTTTTCTCTCTTGAATACCTTTAACTTGATGCATATATAATTATCATTAAAAATAATAATTTTTAATACCTACAGACACTAGAGTTTAATCCTTCCAGAATCATCAGTGTGGAAAATTACAATTGCCACTGGTTATGAGATTTGAACCAGAATCGGAAAAGTCTGATGAGTTGCACTCCGATGTTCACTCTACACAGATCTGAAACCTTCTTTCTTAGAACTGCCCATCTATTGAACACTGTTCTGCTTGTTTGCTTCTTGACCGACTACAATATCATTGCCTTCAAATCCAATGTAAAAAAGTTCGGAAAAATCTGACGATGTTCACTCTACACGCTTCTTTCTTAGAACTGCCCACCTATGGAACACTGTTCTGCTAGCATGCTTCTTGACCGATTACAATATCATTGCCTTCAAGTCCAATGTAAACAAGTTCGGAAAAGTCTGATGATGTTCACTCTACACAGGTCTGAACGCTTCTACCCACTCTCCCCAGCTTTTATGGTGCCCGGGCACATCTCAAAATCACGTGTGAGACGTGATTTTTCAAGAATTGTGCCAGACCATGGGCAATAATAAACCACAGTCGCCATCTTGGGTCTTTTCATTTTTCCTTCTCAGTCCACAGGACAGACAGATGCGAGCACGTTTTTGCGGTAAGCATTCTCTATTTCCCCCACAGAATCCCGCAATGAAGTCTGTCTCCTTTTACAATAAACATAACTACAGGTTCACCATCAACCGCAATTGTATATATATTCAGGGTGTCCAAAAAGTCACTGAAGGATTTTGAACTTAAATAGATTCTTTATTTCTGATGATATCTGTCTGTAATTTTAACACAATCTGGGAAATTTAAAAAACTAAAATGCAAAATTAAAACAGTTTTTATTTATGAAAAATAATGTCTTTTAAATGTTGCCCATTTTCAGCTTCGTATATTTGTGCTCTTTTCAAAACATTATTCATGACAGATTGCAGAATCTTTCGATTGTGATTAACTCCTTATTTCGTTCCTTCCTTCAATTCTTGAGGGTTTACAGTTTGTTAACATAGTTTCTTTCGCAATGTTTTGAATTGTATTGTGACTTCGGCCATCTCTTACATGAAAATTCCGTCGTTAAGCTCTTTGAGTCAAAACAATTGATCCCTGATTTTGGTAAAATAATTTCACAACTTGCATATGTTGTTCAATGCTATACTTATCCATATTTATTTTCAAAATATTATCTGTAAAATATCTGAAATAGAGAAAAAATAATCATTAATAGTAAACTGACAAAGATTTTCAACCCTTTAGTAACCGTTTGGACACCTTGCATATATATATATATATATATATATATATATATATATATATATATATATATATATATATATATATATATACTGATGAAATTAGAGCTTTGACGAGCATTTACCATGAAAATAACGCTAGAATAGCAAAAGACTAACAAGACTGATGAAACTTCTGTAAGAAAAAGAAGAGGAGCTCCTTTACTGAACTTCAAATTTGATTTTTTTTTTGTCACGATAGGAAAGAGTACTTTGAGTGACACCCTCTCTCATATGTGACAAAATTACTCCATCAAGACTTATCTGAGGTAAATGATTGCATAAGGGGTAAAACGCCTGATGCTGTAGAATAATCCAGTCATTTTGCTATCAACCTGAGCAACTGATTTGATGTTAGTCTTTTATTTCCAGTCGTGAGCGAAAGTCATTATTAGAAGCTTATCAGAGCAAGGGGTTTCTTCAATTTATTTCAAGAAAAATCTAAGCATTTGATGGTGAGAGGGGAGGAGCTTCGTTTTAGAAATATTACAAGTAAGTCATTTTTCCCATTGTATCATGTGCTTCAAATCAGAAGAGAATCAGCAAAATCTTTATCATCAATGCTCTCCGAAGTGCTGCTATAGGTGTCAAATGATCTTACTGAACAGTAACTCAGGTGACTACAAAGCCAGTGTATACATTGGTGTTCTTTTCATATTCATGCAGTCGCAAATTTTCCCTTATTCAGTGGCAGCATATATAGGAACAAAAAAGCCTTATGGCATTTATTTCTCTCTAGGTTCAACCACGGCTGCCTTTCCCTCTTTTTGGTGGCTCACTATTTTCTAATTGAATAAGAACAATAAAACTTGGATAATTAAAAATCTCATATCATTATTCAGCCATAAAGTATGCAGCTACATTTTCAAAACTAACAATAAAGTGACAGAAGAAAAGCACGCTCTATCTCCAAAACCCTTGTAGTAGCATATTTCCATTCTATAGAGAAATTCAGAACCCACAATATTAGTGTCTCATCCTTGGACAGAAGCTATACTACACTTTGATCCTTGTCTGAAAAACAAGAAAGTGTATTTAGTTCAAGTTTCGTCTTCAACACAATAGCGACATTAGATTTTTTTTTTTTGCATTGTATCTTTGTTGATCAGATGATACCAACTTTTAAAAGTTGGGGTGGAGGGTGATGGCGTACGTACGAATATAAATTGCCTTAGCATATCATCATTTAAACTGTTTTACACTACAGATTGAATGGAAATATCAAGTATTATTGTTTCTGTTCTTTCATCAAAGTTAAGCAACATAGAATCTGCTTAGTATTTAGATGAGTGACTGCTTAAGAATAGCATATGTTGTCGGCTTATTTGAAGATTGATTGGGTCAAGTAGAACTGGCCAAGAAACATTGCATAGCAACGACCAAACGGTGTATTAAGGGTCAAAACGGATCAGATTTGCTGTTAGTAATTTTGCGTGGAGAGAATGAAGTGGCAGGACATAAAGGTGAAGAGAAAACCTTGCACTTTAATAATAAAAAAAAACTGTTAACATTTATGGTAGATAAGACCACAAAACTAAAGTGGTTTGAATAGACCTTAAGTTGATATCCAAAAATAGATGTTTGCTTAGTAACATCTCATTAAACAGGTCACACTGCTAGTATGTTCTAGAAAAATTTGACAGACATGGGCGTTAACAGCCACCCTCATATATAATTGTTTTTTTATTTAAACTTATGACTACAGATATGACATTTTAACATATTTGTTGAATTTGTTCTGTAAGTTTAACGTAAAACTGTGAAGCCATTTGATGTAAAGAGCTACAAGTATGAAAAATGATTATCAAAAAGACTGGAGATGCCTATTGACCTTGGTCTTTTCGAGACCAATGTTATAGGTAGAAGGAAAACAATCAGCAAAAAAAGAGTTCCACAACCCTGCAGTTCTTAAAAAGAACTTCGAGTAGGAAGCAATATTGCAATAAGGTATAAAAACAGTGAATTGATGGAAGTCATTAAACCAACAAGACAAAAGAAGCAGGGAATGAATCAGACAATTCTGAAAACCATATACCATAATAGTATTTATAGAAAAGACTGAGACTATCAACATCATGTGTGTGAGAGAAAAGTTGTAGAGAAGAAAAAACGGGATCAATCAAATTACAGGTATTTTGATCCAATCAATACCAAGCATTTCAGCCAAATAAGCATGGAATTTTTCAGAGATTGTTTCTCTACTGCTGCTGTGGTTTTTGCTGTTTTTTGTTGTTGTTGCCGACTGTTGAGCATCATTCATTCATTTCAAATGAATCAGATGATTTATGTTGGCATTCGTTTCCTTGATATCTTTCTAGTAAGACAACAGGTACTTACAGAAGGAATCACATGAAGGTTGCCAACATCCTTAATTAAAGTGTTCCTGTGGAACGAACTGGATTCGAATTTGGCACAACTATGCTGTCAATCCGTGTCATTAACCACTCAGCCACCGTCACCTCACTGCTGTTGTAACCAGGAATGTGGAGTCGAATGGTAAAAGTCCAATTCCGGCTCCGACTCCTTTGATATCTTCGACTCCAACTCTGACTTCCGACTTCGACTCCCAACTCTGACTCTGACTCTTTCACTCCTATGTGGAAATCTATTCTGCAGATCCATATACCAGCCTCCGACATCTATTCAACAAGTATTTTATAATTACTATCCATGTATATCATTTTTGACGTTTAACATTCACTTGTATGATAAATATACTCACATATGCACTATACCAGCTTTATTTATTTATTTTTACTCACGTCTACCACTAACAAGGCATATCACTACTTGGACGTAAAAGGCTACTATCTGGGGCCATGTCTAGGAAAGATTAACAAGATGTTGGTTTACGCAACATTTTAACTTGTCAATCATTTACCCTCAACCTCTCAGACAAGACTGGTCCAAATAAGTCATGTGAGCACACGTGGCATGCAAACAAACCCAATTTTCTTAGTTTCTGAGAGAAAGAGTAAAATTTAAAATAGGAAATAAGGAATAGGGGAATGGCGTTCAATGTCCTAGTCTGAAAACAAGGCCAAGCACAAGGTGGCTTTGGTGAGTCCCTGGTATTGTACCTCTAGTCTGGCTAATAGACAAAGAAAAAGTGTAAAAGCCGGCGATAGGCAGAGCCTATGTACTTCTGAAGCAAGTTAGGTTTGCAAACCAGGAATTTGTTTGAGACACCAGCTCCAGGAAGTTTGTTGACCATGACTGAGGAGGCCTCCCTCTGCCAGTTTTATTTTCAGTTTTCTTTCTCTTAGATGGATGATCTGACAAGATCTACGGGTCCATCACACCGAGAGGGGTAACCATGCACCTGGTTTCTACACTAAGTATTTTTGCATCCCCGCATAAATGAAGATATTGAGTATCTTACTTTAAAGTTTTTCTCTATTCTACATAAATAAGCATAGGATAAGAGATAGATTCCCCTCTTACATTTACAAGGAATTGTATCTTTCAAGTATTGCGAGAGAATCAATCTGCTCTGGCAACTAATTTGCTTTAAAATAAATGAATAGGATATTATTAATAATTACTTGAATACGTAAGGGAATATAAAGCAAACAAAAGAAATGGTAGGACTAGATCTACATAAAGAGGTTGCACACCATACGGATAGATAGATTCACTTAACTTGGTGTTCTTCAAGCGACCCATGTTGGTTTAGCTAAAAGGCCAGTGTCTCCACGTGGAAGGAATTGAGGTACAAAGATTAGCGTTTATTTGAGAGCAGTAAGAGAGAGGGAGGGAGTATCTGCCTTAAGAGCCGAATGTGTGCTTTGATTTTAATACTTCCTTCTTTTATTTAATTGAAACGATATCAGTTTCGATTTCTGTATTAATAATTTAAAACATACAAACTCATTTACCAAAGGTGATAAATAATAGAAAAGAGATGGGTATTTTCAATTTTTCTATTGTGTCTATATTGCTAACTATTACTGATATATTACAATTACTACTGCTAGAAAAGAGATGCGTATTTCCAATCTTTCATATTTTGCTAACTATTACTAATGTATTACAAACAAGATAACATGCGAGAAAAATCTAGGAAAATAGAGTTTCAAGCATGTAGATAGCACGGAATATAGAAATGGGATAAAATAATACAATAAAATAAATCAATATTTTCAGTAATATCTATTTAAAGGCAGATTAAGGGATGGTTAAACTTTTAAATAGATTTAAAGCTTTTTTTATGCAAGTCCCCCCTTACAAAATTTGATTATATATCTTATTGTATAACATGGGGAGTAGACTCGCCAGTTAAAATCAATTCAGATTAGAATGGGAGTTTGGAAATGTGGTTAAAAATGCACTATAAATACATTTAAAAATACGAACTACTTTTATAGAATAGGTTAAGATAACAAAAGGATAAAAAATTTACAATTAAATTTTAATATTATGCTATCAGTTTAAAAGGGACTACAATATTTTGGATAGCAACGACGGAGCCTTCTTTTCTTTAGGCCATGCCATTTCGAGGTCAAACGCTTCTTATCAGAAGAGAGGAATAAAGACAAATATTACACAGAGAAGAATTTTTTTAAAAGATAGTATTGCCTTTATGAAAAGAGGATCAAAGAAAAAACACAAATCTGTACTGAGAGGGAAGCCGATTCTAGGACTGCCAGCAACCACTGTAAAAGAGTAATAAATAATGCAAGAGAGTTGTTTGCTCAGTTCGTTAAGTCCAAAGTAGCTGAGCAGCGGCTTTGTTCCCACCAGTTTTGGCAAATAGCAAACAGGATCCTGAACAGAAACATATGCTCAATCCCAACCATCATCAATAGATCTGAGGTAATCTCATCAGCATTAGACAAAGCCAAACTCTTTGCTAAGAACTTTGCAATTAACTATACCCTATGCAACCAAGACCGTCAATCCTCCGTATTTCCTTTTGTATTAGAAAACACGCTATGCGACATATAATATTTGTGTGTGATGTTGCCAAGCTAATCTAAAACCTTGATTCCAGTAAAGCAACTGGTGCTGATGGCATTCCAATTATAGTGCTGAAAAAGCTTCAACCAGACTAAGTTTCTTTACTTACAAGGCTGCCGTCTTAAGAAGAATTGCTTCCCAACAACCCGGAAAACCTCATCAGTATGCCCTGTATTTAAAAATTCAAGTGATCGGGCACCTTCCTCTCACTACAGACCAATAAGTCTCCTGTGCATCATGAGTAAGTTGCTGGAATCCATGTCAAATGGAGAATTAGTAAACCACCTCAGCAAAAACAACCTTCTTAGTAACATGCAATATGGCTTCCATTCTGCTAGATCTACAGCAGATGTGCTCACGATTATATCTCATAGGATTAGTGAATCTTTCGACGGAGCCGTCTTTTCTAGGGCAATAGCTCTTGACAAAACAAAGACCTTTTATAAGGTATAGCAAAAAAGCCCACTTCACAAGATCTCCAACTACGATAAAGCTGGAAAGTTTTCTCAATTATTAAATCATTTCTCTCTGATAGGTTCATAAGAGTAGTGGTTGATGGGCAGAAATTAGAAGCTCTCAGTATTAATGCTGGAGTCCCTCAGAGGTCCATCCTAGGCTTGACTCTCTTCTTGATCTACATTAATGATCTTCAAAATCACATCCTTACGTCATTCGTAGACATTTATGCTGATGACACTACCATCTATGGTAGCACATTAAAGACTGTAAACAACCAAGTTCTCTCTGATTCTCTCTCCTCTAATTTTTAGCACGTGGTACAATGGGGAAAGAGGTGGCTGGTTACTTTTAATGCATCTAAAACAAAGCTTCAAATTTTACATCATCAACGCTCTGATCCCCTATCTGGCATCAATTGAAATGAATAGCTCTCGTCTTGAGGAGGCTCCATATTTTGACAAACTTCTGGGCTAGACCTTTATTCCTGATCTGAGATGGAACACGTACATCAAATCTGTTGGCAAGGTTGCTGGAAACATAGTAGATATCTCACTGCTGATGCAATTCTCTATAAGAGCCAGGTACATCTAAAGATGGAGTACTGTTGCTACATCTGGGCAGAAGCTCATTATCCTTCCTTGACAGAGTTCAAAATAGACTTTGTAGCCTAGTGGAGGATGTCCTTTTCTCTCCCCTGCAACCTCTTTCCCACAGAAACCTGTCTCTTCATTATAGCTATTTTCATGGCAGATGCTCATCTGGGCTCTAACTCGCCAAACTTTCACTAAAAACACTTGTTTAGCTGAAAACACTATCAATAATTTCCCATACTCTTTATCTGTGCTTAAACCTAAACGTAGATTCCATGAACAAAGCTTCTTTCTTAGAACTGCATGCCTGTGGAACTTTCTCCATTTGTCTGCTTTCCAGCTGACTTCAGTTTGGTCATATTCAAGTCCAACGTAAACAAATTCTTGATGAGTCTTTCCCTTTAAGTAATCCAATTTACCAAATTTCCACTACTAGCGATTACTACAATATTGACTACTGTACACTCATTAACCTTATGCTCGAGTAGTCTCCGGGCCTTGATAAGTGATGACTCCTTTGTAAAAAATAGGAAGGAAACGCTATAAAGGGCTATAGTTCCATGGGTTGCTTCTTATTGATTTATGCCCCTTCTTTTTGGTGGTGGGAGGGGATAAGATTGTAATTCCGGATCGATTCTGGACTAATTGTCAAATTCTAGTAGATTCAAGAATTGAATAACTATCAGATTACAACTACTCCTTGGCCTTCGGGACAAGATCACAGTCAAATCGTCGGTGAAGACTTGGATTGGAAGGAAATTGTCCTTGAAGGGTCGGGCAGAGGCGTGTGCTGCATACGTCTTTCCGCTCATCCTTTACCGATTGTCTGTACTTCCTCTCCCTGAAGAACGACTAACCCGCTTGCAAGGGCGCCTCGATTCACTATTGTGGAACGATGGTAAGCATTATGTCTGCAGAGAGGTCTGTGTCCAGAGTCCGAGCGAGGGAGGCCTGTGTCAGCCCAGTCTCTTGTGTCATAGAAATGCTGAGAGATTGGCTTTCCTGGGTCGTTCGCTTGAAGAAGACGCTCCTTGGGTCCCTGTGGTTGAGAACTCGTTTCCCAATCTCAAACCCAACCCCTTGGTAGAAGGTCGTCGTAGACCAAGGGAGTAGTCTAAGTTCTTCTCCGAATGCCGGACCGCTCTTAGAGCTTTGCCGGGGACCAGTGTCCTCGATCAGCCAAGAAAGAAACTTTATCGGGAGCTAGTGGAGGGGACCGCGAAGGATCCACTTTGTAGGCAGATGGGATGGTTGATGGAGGTTGTCCGTTCTCATTGGAGTTGGGCGCCGGGACGGGAGATTCTGAACAACTCGGAATTTTCCCTCACCTCTCGACGAACTCTGCCGGTATAAAGAACATACGAGGGGCTTCTGTCCGCACTGTGACCAACGCGAGCCCAAAACGATCGGGCACGCGTTTTTTAGTTGCAGCCGGATCCAGCCCTTATTGGAGTACGTCGGGGGGGGGGGGGTAGGTAACGGCTCACATCGATGCCGAATGTCCGCTCGATCTCGACGAAGGCTTTTTTGTGTACAACATGGAGCCGCCGTTCCCCAGGGAGGAAAGAATGGTTTTCCTGGCGATCCTGCCAGTAGCGCGCATAGTGATTTGGATCATGCGCCTCAAGTTGGTCTGATCGGGATCTGATCATTTACTTTAAACATTTGCTTAAAGTAAAGATCAGATACGATTGGAGGAGGTTGCCTAGAGTGGAATTTGACAAGAGGTGGGTGCACAGCACTAGCTTGTGCATCCGTCGAGGAGCCAAGTTTCAATACGTGTTCCCTCCTTAAGCATGGCACGGGCGGTGCTGGGTCCTTCGGAACCCATCCCGCTTAGGTTATAGCTAAGTCATTTTAAGAAGACTCTTGACTGGTGGTACAAATGGGATCCTGTTCCTGATTTTATTTTTTGATACTAGAGAACCTCTGAGTCTGCCCATCTCCTTCGTGCCACATCCTTGTTTTTTCAACATCCCCGGTCACTCCCCCACTCAGAGGTCACCTTCCAGCCCCCTTCCACCCGTTGCTTTGTTTTCTCCCACTTCCATTAAGGTATTTTCTCCAATCCCCATTAGGGATCGCCCTGTTTGTTTTCGGTTCCCCGGAAAACAGTGGGGGGGTCTAGTCACCTAGATTAGTACAGGAGGGGGGGGGCTCACTAACAACCCAGTAGGATTTATTTTTTGTTTTTGATATGAACACTTTTGATTAGTTTTTCCCCACTCCACGAACAATCTTTCTCTTAATTCAAAAACTTTTTATTTTCTAATGAAATTGAATTTTATTTTTTCACACATGCACACACACACACACACACACACACACACACACAAAAAAAAAAAAAAATGCATACACAAACACACAGACAACTGTTTATAAATTGTAAATATGTTTTTGACTCTTAAACGCTGGGGATTTATTAGTTAGATTAAGATCCATAGAGTGAATGAGGTATTTTGGTAAATGTTGCCAGTCAAGAGTAAGACTCCAAAGTCTATATTTATTACTTTTAATCACTTTAGTCACAAAGACCCTGGACCCTTCCGCTCCCCAATCTCTTGTAGGGCCTTGTGCCTAATTTTGTTGTTTAAAAATCTTTTGTTTTTTACTTAATTGTATTCTCAAAATTTTTAAAAGCAATAAAATATATAAACAAGATCACAGTGTAGTATCTGTTCTTCAGATGCTGCACTTCAATTTGTTGTTCTCTATCAGTGGAGGAGAAATCCTTCACGACTGAGACAATTTTTATTTTTGTTCCTTTTCTCCACATTAAAAAACGACCCTGGTGTCTAACTCTGTCCCGTGGGGAGGCATTGTAAATAGGAACTATCAGATTACAATCCGATTGTTATCCAATGTAATCCACAGTGATCTTACTCAAAGACAGAATTTTCATTGATCTTGTGTGACGTCACAACCCAAACGAAAGCAGCTATCCAGAGAGGATTTGCAGTGATTCGACAGACCGAAATATCTTGCTGAAGTAGAATCATTACAGTACAAAATATGATATATCTCCAAAAATAAAAGCAAAACCATACAAAAACTGCTAAATCATGCAAACCACTGCTTAGGAAGCAATTAAGTTATTGCTTATTGTTGTGTCGTGGAACAACAGTGAAAACAAGAACAATCAAGTCGAGGTTCGGTTAAGGAACAAGTGTATTAACAATAATGTACAAAGATAGGAAAGAGTGTATATCTGCTGGGCACTCGGCTAGCAGTTGAAGTGCAGTCACATCTCTCTCACCGGTGTTGGAATTACTTGTGCTATTTATAGTGCTAATCAGTGTAAATTACTCTGTTCAAAGAAGGTCGGTATAAGACCCCCCTCCTTTGAAAATATCCCGTCTGGGATTAATAACATTTTTGTTTTGGATTCACCCTAATCAATTCTGTTGATTTCCATTTTCTGTTTGGTCTTCTGTTCTCCGGAATATAGTGAGAACCGGTGTAATTTCCCTTATGCATAGAAAGACCGGTATAACACCCCCTTCCCTTTGAAAATATCCCGTCTGGGGATTGATAACGTTTCTGCTTTGGGTTCACCTAAAAAGTATCAAACACTGTGTCCATGATGTTCTTCTCGGGCGATCTGACCACCTCACTGTTCGAGTATCTTTTCCGAATTTGGTTAGTGTGACGTTTGTGCACGAAGTCTGGTCCCTTAATCATGTAGACCATGTTGTCTATTTGTTTCTCAACAATACCGGACTTCCAGAAAGTCTTATTATTTTTGTGAATCTTGTAGAAGACTCTTCTGCCAACTTTATACCGTTTTTTTGTTATCGTTTTTTTTTTAGGTTTGGCCTATCCTGGCTTGGTAACAACTTGTGAAAAATCGATCTAACCTTGAGTCCGAATATAACCTCAGCAGGTGTCTTCGACATTCCGATGTTTGTATTCGAAGTGACTCTGTAGACTTGTAAAAACTGTTGGATTGACTTATCCATCGGCGACCCACTAGCTTTTTTCAGAGCTCTCTTGAATGTGTCAACGAATTTCTCTGCTTGTCCATTACTTCTTGGGGGGTATGGCGGAATGGTTATATGCTCGATTAGATGATCCTTGTAAAAATGTTTAAATTCAGTAGACATAAATTGTGTTCCATTGTCTGATAGTTACCTCGGATTTGGAATTCTTACATTTTAATACTTCCGGCTATTTAGATAGGCTGTCTACAACAATGAGATAGTAGAACCCATCCAGCGGTCTTGCAAAATCTAAATGAATCCTAGACCAAGGTCGATCCGGTTTTGCACACGATACGAATTGAGTTGGAGGAGCTTTCATAGCTAATGCGCATCCTCTACACTCCCTGATTTTTCCTTCTATATCCTTATCCATGCTTGGCCAATAAATGAAAGAGCGCATAAGGCTTTTCATTCTTGATATACCTGGATGTCCTACATGGAATTTCTTGAGCATTCTTTTCTGTAATGTCGCAGGAATTACAACCCTGTTGCTATGTAACAGGACGTTATCGCAAATTGAATAAATTTCTTCATCCAGTTCGTTATTGTTGATCCTTTCTTTCGTGCGTATAATAAATTCGTCCACCTCTGCCTTACTCTTAATCTCATCAAGCATTACTGGAAGTTCTCTTATTGTGTCACATAACATATTTTTTACTTCGACTTCCACTTGAATGGCTGCTATTACTATATCCTCCAATGGTTCTGTCTGCTTAGGTATTAACCTCAATAACCCGTCTGCATGACCAAGTTTTTTAGATGGTACATACTCTATTTGAAAATTGTAATTCAGAAGTATGGTATCCCATCTTTGGAGTCTATTCGCCATATGTTGTGGTAGTCCATTTTTCGATCCGAAAATCGTTAATAATGGTTTGTGGTCTGTTTGTAACAGAAATTGCCTACCAGGCAGGAAACGATGAAATTTCTTTACCATGAATATAATGCTTAGCGCCTCTTTTTCAATTTGTGAGTAGTTCTTTTCGGCTGGCAAAAGTGATCGGGATGAATGTGCTATGGGTTTCACATTTCCATCATCCATTTTGTGTAAAATGCATGCTCCTATGCCATGGAAGCTGGCATCGCTTGCAACTATAATTTCACGCTTGGGATTATAATGTGCCAGAAATAAGTCAGACGTCAAAGTCTCTTTAATTTCCCAAAATGCTTCTTCGCACTCTTGCGTCCAGACCCATTTTTGGTCTTTCCTTAACAGTGCATTTAAAGGCAACCTTTTTTATGCATATTTGGCACAAATGCATTGTAGTAATTTGCCAAACCTAAGAAACTTTGTAAAGACGCAATATTTTCTGGAGCAGGCATATTCTTTATTGCACTCGATCTATCTGGATCCAGTCTTCTTCCATGTTCATCGATGATTTGCCACAAGTATTTTATTTTCTCCATGAAAAATGTACATTTTTCTGTTTTACTTTTATCCATAATCCTAGATCCTTTTGAATACTTGGTTTACATGAGCTTTGTGTTGTTATTTGCTAGTGGTTTTCATTAACACATCGTCCAGGTACCCTACTACGAAATCCAACCCATTTAATATAATATCCATAATTTGCTGAAAAATCGCAGAGGCGACTTTGACCCCAAAAGGAAGTCTGTTATGGATATTAATACATAGCAGCTTTGAACACTCCTCGTCGGCTGGAACTTGTAAGTACGCATCACTGAGGTCGATTTTACAAAAATATTTCCCTCCACTCAGTTTCACAAATATCTCTTTAGGGCTCGGAAGAGAATAATTGAGATCTTGTAATGCCCTGTTTAAGTCTGTCGCGAAGTCAGTGCAAACCCAAATCTCCTTACTCTTCTTTTTGATGTAAACCGTTGGTGCAGCCGACTCACTGTGATTAATTTTTCCGATGACACCCATGTTTTTGAGTCTTTCTATCTGTTCTGTAGTGGCGCATGGAACATTTCTTTTCTTTCTGAACACTGGCTGTTCATTTACTTTTACGTCAAATTTTGCT
The DNA here is from genome assembly GCF_053919585.1 of Euprymna scolopes. Lineage (NCBI taxonomy): Eukaryota > Metazoa > Mollusca > Cephalopoda > Sepiida > Sepiolidae > Euprymna > Euprymna scolopes. Next base: position 99,785,921 of record NC_136492.1, read on the forward strand.
ACCGCTTTTGTACACCTTCCCAAACCGCCTGAAAATATGTCTGGGAAATTCTCTTTTAACTACCTCTTAAGTTTTTCTGCCTCCACATTCAAATCCTCAACCTTTTGGCAAAATGAGCTTAAAGGTAGATCCCATAGTTTAAACTTTTCGAACAGATCAGTTCCAAAGAGGTTGTTTGATTTTCGCAGAGCAAAAATTTTTGTTTTTTCGGCCCTATTCTGGAAAAAAATATTCGTCAATAATTCTCCTTCGAAGGTAATTTTTTCGCCACTGACGCTTCTCACCGTTTTATGTGATTTAATCATAGTGGGTCTCCCAAGCCTCTTCCATGTCTGTACATTAATAATGGAAATGTCAGACCCACTATCAAGCTGTAGCCTTACTTTCTTTTTAAACATTTTGACCTGTACATATTTCTGGATATTTTGTTCCTCAGGTTCAATTTTCGTAAGTTTAATGGATGTCTTTCTACCAGATTTTTTTCTACAATGCGATGCTTTATGCCCTTTCTGGTGGCAGTTGTCACATTGTTTGAATTTGTAGAGACACTCATTGTACCAATGTTTATTTCCACACGTTCAACATGGTCCACGTGGATCTTTTCCCTGTTTCTTTCTCTGGTTATTTTTTGAAGTCAAATTTTTCTTTTGATGGATCTTTTTAATATGCGATACTCCGCTTTCCTCTATGTCACAACTGTCTTGTTTCAACGCAATAAACCGCTCACAGTCTTCCGTTAAGTTTTTTAGTTTTAAATTCAGTTCATTTTCGAGTTTATTTAAAACACGACGCCTGATTTCAGCATCTTTATTTAAGACCAGCCCTTGCACAAATATTAAGCATTTAAAATTATCTGATGATAATTCCTCCAGTTTAAAATCGTCGCAATGCTTGTTCACTATACTTGCATAAGTAGTGTAGTCGTCTTTCTCTCTTCTAGTAACATTCATACATTTATATCGCCTATGAAAAGGAGGCATTTTTGCAGAAAACAGTTCTGTAAGTAACGTAACTGTTTCTTGGACGCTCAACTCACTGGTCTTTTTTGGGAGAATAAAATTCATGAACTTTGTATGCTCGGCTGTTCCCAATTTCCTTAGCAAAAGCCTAACATTTTTAGCGTCTGACCAGGTACCACAATCCCATATAAAAATATCCTCATATCGTCTATAGTACTGGACGAAAGTGACATCGTCTTCTGGATTATAATTGAAATTTTCAATAGCGACCCACACAGCTGTTTGAGAAAATGCGTTATGATTATCGTCCGCTTTAGATAACTGTGTCGCCTCCAGAATTTTTCTTTGTTCCTCCTGTGTTTTCATCAATATTTCCTCGAAGCGTTTCTGTTGATGAAGCATTTTGTCATCAAATGCTTGTTTTAATCTCTCTTCTCTTTCTACTTGTTGAATTTGCTGCTTTTGAAACGTGAGATTTTGCTCTGCCTGGAATTGGAACAATTCCAACAGTGAATCTTTGAATTTCGCATCCATCATGCGAATTCAGTTTACAATTTACACTTGTATTAAAGAAATATTCCTTAGTAAAAAAAAAAAATCAACCAAGTTTTCTTTCCCAATTTTTTTGTTTGAAGAACAACAGTTTAGCAGTCCTTTTGTAACTTAATTTGTCGAATGCTATATTTCTAGTCTTACTAGAAACAATCCAACGAAATAACATTTGTTTAACATATTTTTATTTGCACGTGTGTTTACATAGCAAAAATTAAATCCGTCGCTTTAAATATCCAAGGAATTCGTATGGGAAACTTTTAGTTTTTTGGGGGGGGGTTTTACCCTCTTTGCCTTTTGCAAAAAATTACTTGATTCTTTATGTTTGCTAAGCACAAATGACGTATGCGAATAATTATTTTTCACGGTCTGTCTCTTTTTCTCTTGAAAAAGTCAAGCATGTTTTTTTTGTTTTTGTTCTTTTAATCCCAGATGTTATCGAAATAACAGTAAGCTTACACGGTATTTGCTAGTTGGTTTTGGACATTTAACTTTGCAAAAGAAAATTCTTACCGTAGGAAAAATGGCTTCTGGTGAAGAAAAACTGAACCCTTTTCCCCTTTCTAAAACACTTGGTAAGTGTGTTCAATTATTAGATAATTGACAACATTTGCGTTTTTCGCTGTAGATTTTGGTAGCAAGTTTTTTTCCCGTCGCCAAATTACTATTGTAATAATTAATTTGCTGTTAATCCTTGCATATCCAAATATCTGTTGAAATGACGAAGGTGTTCTGCCGTAAAGATTTTATGAATCTTTATTCCAATCACTTGTGGTGATTCTCTGCAGTGATGGTCGTTTCGATTCCTTGTCGCCAATCTGGTGTGTCGTGGAACAACAGTGAAAATAACAACAATCAAGTCGAGGTTCGGTTAAGGAACAAGTGTATTAACAATAATGTACAAAGATAGGAAAGCGTGTATATCTGCTGGGCACTCGGCTAGCAGTTGAAGTGCAGTTGCATCTCTCTCACCGGTGTTGGAATTACTAGTGCTATTTATAGTGCTAATCAGTGTAAATTCCTCTGTTCAAGGAAGGCCGATATAACACTTATTCACCAAACCTGTTTTCCTGCTCTTATTTACTTATACTGCTTCCCTCTTTTAGGAAATCATAATTTCTCATTCTATGACTAAATGTAATGTTTAGATATAAGGCCTATACTGGCCACATGTATATTGTTACTGATGTATTTTACTAAAATAAATGGCATAAGTATTATTTCTAAATGTCTGCTTTAAAGGGATAATGCTTTGCCTCCAAGACGCCTTCCTGTCTGTTTTGCATGATAAACATTAAAAATCCTTATACTCTTAAATCCTCCCCAAATTCCTATAAATAATAAACTAGATAAAATACTGTTAGAAATTCGCTCAATATATGTTACTGTGACATAAGTTGACATATATTTGGTGTTTTTTAATAGTATTTTGTCTAGTTTATTATTTATAACACCTTTTTCCGAACTTACCGTGTTAAAGAGAGAGTCGGGCGCCATTTTGAATTTTCCAATACATCGGTAAACACTACATGTTTTTCGAGCTGAATAAACATTTTACATTGAATAAAAACACCAAAAATATATCCAGTTTGGTAGAAAAGTAACTTATCTTGCCTTTGATAACATTTATTTGTTATATATTTGTTTTTTGACAACTTTTTCGAATCAATGTGTATAGTATAACAGAACCAAAATCTCATTCCAGGCAAAACTTCAAAAGGAAATAGTAATTCAAATGCTTCCCTTTGAAGTATAACACTAATATCACAAAGTCAATCCTCATTGACAGCCACTTTCTTCTACCAGTAGAGCAAGTACAATAATGGAGACGTTCATTTACTTTCATTTTTTCATGGTTATTCATATCGATAATGAAATTGACGATGTGGATCCTTCCAGAAAATTGCTGTATTAATTATCTCCCTTGATTTGTTGTCAACTCATGAATTAATGTTATGTCGGAACATTCTTTATGAGTCCTTAATAGCGTATTTTGCCCTTGGTACATCTACATAGAATTTTTTTCGGTATTTAGTCATTATTAATGAGCATGAAGTAAATGGAAGAATAAATATAAAAAATAATAATGTTCCTTCAGCGAGACAACGACTTTTATGAAAGAATTACAACGTATAAACTCTTTGTATGAATGATAAACTCCTTCGGTGTGCATTTTTTTTTTTTTACACAGTGGTCACCACTTATCAAGGCCCGGAAGCCACTCAGGGATAAGGGTTATTGCAAGTACATTACGTTAGTGTGGAGATTTGATGAAGTGTTTACTTAAGGGGGCGGTTCATTAGGAATTTGTTAATGTTGGACTTGAACACATCCAAGTTGTAGTCAGGTAGGAAGCAAGCAGACAGAACAGAGTTCACAGGCGTGCAGTTCTAAGAAAGAAGCCTTGTTCATGGAATCCACGTTTTGATTTAGGCCCAGATATAGAGTGGGGGAAATTTTTCACAATGGATTTGGCTAGACGGGTGTTTTTCATGAAAGATTGGCGAGGGGGGACCAGAGATTGGAGTTCAGACGAGCACCTGCCATGGAAATAACGATAAAACAAGGATAGGCTCGCAACGTCTCTTCTGTGGGAGAGAGGTTACAGGGTAGAGAAAAGCGCATCCTCACCAAGCCACGAAGTCTATTTTGTACTCTGTCAAGGCAGATCAGGAGTAAAGGTCAAACCCAGAAGCTTGTCAAAACACGGGGCCTCTCCCAGACGAGAGCAATCCACCACAATTGATGCCAGATGGGAATCAGAGCGTTGATGATGTACGGATAGGAGTTTGGTTTTAGATGCATTAAAGGTAACCAGCCACATCTTCCCCCACTGAACCACGCGCTCGAGATCAGAGGAGAGAGAATCAGAGAGAACTTTGTCATTTACGGCCTTTGATGTGTTGCCGTAGATGGTCGTGTCATCAGCATAGATGTCAACGAATGATTTAAGTATGTGTTTAGGGAGGTCATTGATGTAGATCAGGAAGAGAGTTTGGGCCCAGGATTGACCCCTGAGGGACTCCAACATTAATACTGCAAGCCTCTGATTTTTGTCCATCGACCATTACTCTTATGACCCTATCGGAGAGAAATGATTTAATGATTGAGAAAACATTTCCAGTTATACCGTAGCTGGAAATCTTGTGGAAATCTTTATGCCATACCTTGTCGAAGGCTTTTGATATGTCAAGAGCAATTGCCCTAGAAAGGAAGCCGTTTTCAAGAGATTCACTAATCCTGTGAGATATAACCGTCAGCATAGCCGTCAGACTTACTACTTAGATATAAATAAGTAACTTGTACCCATTCCCCTCGTCCTTTTTTTTTTTTTTTTGAATGGAGAGTAGATAATACAGTGGATGTGTTATCGGCAGCTCCAGTAACTCTCGCTTCTCCTTTTTTGTCCCTCAGTCCTCATTCAATGAATGATTTTTCTGACAAAGGGTGAAGAAAAAGCTGCTTAAAGGTCGGTAGTACTTGATGAACAGTAGTCTGAGATGTCGGAAATTTTTCTGTCTCTATGTCTGTCCTTGTGGCCATGTCAATAGTAAGGGTGCTGGAGGTAAACGTTTTGTCTGGGCTGACGTTATCCACCTGATAGTCAGAGACCCGAACCTTGGATTAACCACTAAGGAGGCTGTCCTATCAGCAGGCGCAAAGTACTGGGACTGCGGTATTGCCATTTGGTGAGTGGATCTGGATCATGCAGTAGTCTCTGGTGGGGCCTCTCGATGCCATACTAGTGGGTAATTGTTACGGCTTTACCTTTTCGTGTGCTACAAAAAAAAAAAAATTCCTGTCTTTTTCTCTCTTCCTTTCCCTCTCTGTACTGCTCTAACCAAATATGCCGACCTGTTTCCACAAATCCCAAAACCTCAGCATGAAATATCTCCAGAAAAAAAAAATTTGAATAAACCTAGAACCCCATCTTCCAACGTAGACTCCTACTACCAGGTCTCCTTCTCCAACATCAGGGGTCTACGTTCCAACCTTCCAGAGGTTGAAACCCAATTACAGGAGACGAAACCGAACATATTATTTCTAAGCGAAACTGGAATAGGGCCGACCACTTCCCTAGATGAGTTCATAATTAACGGATACTCTAATTTAACAGCTAAATCTGACCCCCAAGATCGTCATGGGCATGGAATATGTGCCTACATTAAAGATGGCTTCCCGTGTGGCAGGGATATCGTTAGAGAAGATCCTAACTTACCCTATATGTGCTTCCAGGTTGCACTTGCTAACACCACTGCATTTATATTTGCCCTCTATCGCCCCCACAACAGCGGAGTTACTATCTTTAAGAGCATATCTGAGAAAATAGATCACATCCTGTCTGCACATCCCTCGACTAACATCCACATCTGTGGTGACTTTAACGTCCATAACGTGGAATGGCTAACCCATTCAAATAAGACAGACGATGAGGGGAGGTTTTGTCATGATTTGCTTATGACCTCACCCAGATAGTTCGCGAACCCACCCGTGTGCCTGATACACCCGGTCAATATGCAAGCCTCCTAGACCTTTTTCTCTCAACTTCCCCTGAGCTATGTTTATGTTCTGTTCATTCTCCTCTAGGATCCTCTGACCACTCAGTTGTATCAGTTAAGATAAAAACGAAATGTAATAAGTCCCCTGATGTACCCCTCCACCGCACTGTATACCGATACTCTATGGCTGACTGGGATAGTTTTCGTACATTCATATCTGATTTACCTCTGCACTCCATGTTTAAAAAGGAAGTGTCCTCTATAGTATCAGATCTGACTGAATGGTTAATTGTAGGCATAGACCAATTCATACCATCTAAAAAATTCCAACAAAAACCTAACAGCCAGCCATGGTTCTCCCCAGAATGTGCTGCTGCTATCGCACACAGAAATCACTTTTTCCATAGCTACCAACGTAATAGATGCACTGAGACTAAAGCTGCTTTCAGGACTGCCAGCAACCACTGTAAAAGAGTAATAAAAAATGCAAGAGAGCTATATGCCCAGTCTGTTAAATCCAAGGTAGCTGATCAGCGGCTTGATTCCCACCAATTTTGGCAAATAACAAATAGGATTCTGAACAGAAGTGTGCATTCTATCCCAACCATTATGAATGGACCAGAGGTCATCTCGTCAGCATCAGATAAGGCCAAACTATTTGCAAAGAACTTTGCAGCTAATTCTACCCTATGCGACGAAGGCCATCAACTCCCCATATTTCCTCCTATAACACAGAACACGCTAGGTAACATACAAATATCCATGCATGAGGTCGCCAAGCTAATCAAGAACCTTGATTCCAGTAAAGCAACTGGCCCTGACGGCATCCCAATTATAGCGTTAAAAAGGCTTCAACCAGAACTTGCTCCCATACTTACGAAACTGTTTTAGTGCTGCCTTAAGGAGAAGTGCTTTCCGACTCCCTGGAAGACCTCATCAGTTTGCCCTGTATTTTAGAATTCAGGTGATAAGTCATCTCTCTCTCAGTACAGACCAATAAGTCTCCTGTGTGTTATGAGTAAGTTGCTGGAATCCATATTAAATAGAGAAATAGTCAACCACCTCAGCAGAAACAACCTTCTTAGTGACACAGTATCAGGGGCAACAACTACCGGGGTACTATGTAGGGATTTGGGCAGCAAGATGTCGATCACGTTACACTTGAACTTCTGCACATCAGTACGGTTGGGGAAGCAGGGACCTAGAATGGAATTCCAAAGTCTAGCGGTTCTGGGGAAGAAACTATTGGAGTAGAAAGATCTTTTACATCTAGGGATCTCTACAGTGTGGGGGTGGGATTTAGCAGCCTGTCGGGTTTGTCGAGGGTTCTCACGTCATGGGGGCACAAATGCTTGCAGTTCGTCAGAGCATTCACCACTAAAATACTTGTAGAACAGGCAGAGGGATGCAACATTTCGTCGATGGGACAGAGGCTGAAGCTTAGATGCCTGTTCAGGGCCTATCAGGTTTGCGACTCTCTTTTGAACCTTGTCAAGGAGCGAGAGACTAGTAGCAGATGCACCAGCCCAAATGTGACAGCAATACTCCATACATGGGCGAATGGTGGCCTTATAGAGGTAGAGGATACTTTCGGGTGTTAGTAGTTGTCTAGCACGGTAGAGAGAGCCTACCTTCTCCGCAGCGGCCCTGGCAATGCTTTCAATGTAATTGTTCCAACTCATGTTTCCTGTGAACGTTAGGCCAAGGAGTTTGAAAGATGTACTCTCAGATAAAGAGTCGTTGGCCATTGCTATAGGTGGTAGAGAGGGTTTCTTGTAATTATTGAATGAAACTAGTTTAGTCTTGGCGGCATTGAACATGATCATCCATTTTTGTCCCCATTCCACTACAGATTAGAAGTCTTCCTCTAGTGTTTCTGCCATTTCTTTAGAAATATGTTCATTCGTCTTCCTGTCGTGCCTGTTATAGAGTGTAGTGTCATCAGCATATATACCCATCTCAGAGGCAATTTTGTTGGGGAGGTCATTTATGAATATCAGGAACAATAGAGGTCCAAGGATAGACCGCTGGGGCACTCCCGCATTTATATCATATTGTTTAAATGTACGACCGTCGAGGACACCCTAGATTTTTCTCTTATCTATCTATATATATATATATATATATATATATACTAGCATGGGTGCCAGGCGTTGCCCCAGTGTTTGGAGGTGTATGTTGAGCAAAAACAAAAAAAAGTGGTAGTAGGAAGGCAGGCTCGAACCTGTACCGCAAGGAGGAAAAGAACGGTAAAAAAACCTGACGTCTTTGATGTATGACCACTGCCAAACCGGAAGTGACATAGGTTTTAAGTAAGGCTAGACAATGGAAAAGAGAGGGTGACTTTCGAAAATATCGGCAAAAAAAAGCCACCCACGCCCCCTGTAGAAAACTGCCGAGTTAAAGGTGAAGATATTAATGTTTTTAGCCAATTTTTCGATATTTGTCGTCTGAAGGGTCGACTTCAAAACGATACTGACATTGGTAAAATCCGTCGCCTCTGTCGAAATTTTTAGGCAGACATGCAAACATACATACATACATACATTTATATATTGGTAACTAAAAATTTTCGACCAATCCCCCCCTTTTGAGTTGGCCATGTGCCTAAGTTTTTTGTTCATTGTTGATTTTCAATGTATTTTTAACATGAATAAAGGATTTAATATCTCAAAGTATAGTATCTGTTCCGGCAGATACTGCAAGCAAAGACCATATGTGGGGTCGACCCCACATATAAGACCTTGGTCAATGTAGGGGCAACCCTTCATACCAATTGTCACTATCCAGCTCCCCTACTCCCTGGGGAGTTGGTCCCCATTTCCCTTTCACTCCTCACATTAAAAATCGGCCTTGTGCCTAATTTGCTTGGTGGGGGAGCAAATAAATACCGTGACTTCACCGGGGAGTAGGAGGAGGCTCCGAAAGTGCCACTGACGCTACCAGTCACGTCGATCAAATCCACCAGCCGATCCCAGCAGCAAAATCAGGGCTAAACAACCAGCCCTTATCATGGCTAATAAGTTTTTCTACTCATGCGATTCACTGCTGCTTACCTCCTGAGACCCACCAGCAGCAAACTTCACTTTCAGTCTCCAGCAGCTTCCTGATCACTCCTGCAGCCTTTTCAGCTCCTCCTGCAGCTTTCCAGCAACCTTGCTTCTCCGGCCTGCAACCTCGCTTGCACCTTGCTCCTCTGGTCTGCAACCTCGCTCCCTACCGACCGTCCGTTCCTTAATATTGACCCTGCGTTCTCAGTGTTGTCCGTTCCTTAACACTGATCCTACGTTCTCAGTGTCCACCGTCCGTTCTGGATCGCCCTGGCGGCTAGCCGATCGTCCAGACCCCGTGAGCTACCCTAAACCACGTTACGTCTAGAGTACCTGTTCCAGCCCTCCAGATCTTAGCCTTTGGTGACGTGCGACCTTCCGAACAACCAGCATCCAGATCATACGATTTTTCGCTTCCTTTACAAATAAAAGGCGAACCCTCGTCTTTAACCAAACAACCTGTGTCTGTCATTCTTCTTTGCCTTTTTGCCCTTGTTAATTGTTGAGTCGATTGTCCCCAGACGACCGGCCCCGCAACAATTTTCTGCTGTTGCTAACATTAATAATTTGAGACATGCTGACGCCCCATTTACTGTAGAAAGTCTCTCTCTTCTCTGACTGCACTAACATCCAGAAATTTAAATATAATGTAAAAAAAAACATTTTGTTGCACAACTCCCCATACAGGATGTCCTTGTAAATCTGAGCCCTGATTCGCATATTTAAAGTTATGTAATTTTTTTTTAAATACTTAAAAAGCACTGATATTTACTAAATAATAACAAAAAAATTACAACAGACTAAAAAATGAATTTCTTAACTCGCAAAGCATCAAAAGATTCCAGCGTTGGTCATTCGTTTAAAAGTCGAATACACTCATATATATTTTCAGTTTCTCATTTTTATACCGTTCCGGTACTTCTATCTTATTTTTACTGCTGCTACTACTACTACTACTACTAATAATAATAATAATAATAATAATAATGATACTAATAAGAAGAAGAAGAAGAGGAAGAAGAAGAAGAAGAAGAAGAAGAAGAAGAATATATTAAAGGAATTTAAATTTATAGAAGGCAGTACAATGGTACAATGGAGATGTATAACGGATAGACACAAACTGAACCAAATTACGATATGCAAATTTACCTTTATATATATATATATATATATATATATATATATATATATATATATATATATATATATACATTACAGGGGGGTCACCACTTATCAAGGCCCAGGAGCCACTCGGGGATAAGGGTTATTGTGTGTACAGTAATCAATGGGATAGTATCGTAGTAATAGTATTGGGGATTTGATAAGGTGTCATTACTTAAGGGGGAGGTTCATCAGGAATTTGTTTGTGTTGGACTTTAAGACATCCAAGTTGAAGTCGGGGGGGAAAACAGGCAAGCGGCAGAGAGTTCCACAGCCGTGCTGTTCTAAGGAAGAAGCTTTGTTCATGGAATCTACGTTTTGATTTAGGCACGGATAAAGAGTGGGGAAAATTATTGACAGTGGTTTCAGCTAGTCAGGTGTTTTTCGTGAAAGATTGGCGAGGGGGGACCAGAGAATGGAGCTCAGACGGGCACTTGCCATGGAAATAACGATAAAACACTCGCAACGTCTCTTCTGTGGGAGAGAGGTTGCAGGGAAGAGAAAAGGGCATCACCCACCAAGCCACGAAGTCTATTTTGTACTCTGCCAACGCAGGATAGGCTGTTTTTAGCAGCTCCTGCCCAGATGTGGCAGCAGTACTCCATCCTTGGATGTACTTGGCTTTTATATAGATAGAGAATTGCATCATTAGTGAGATATCTTCTGGAGCGGTAGAAGGATCCAACCATTTTCCTGCGACCTTGGCCACTGACTTGATGTATGTGTTCCATTTCAGATCAGGAGTAAAGGTCAAACCCAGAACCTTATCAAAACATGGGGCTTCCCCTAGACGAGAGCCATTCATTTCAATCGATGCTAGATGGGGATCAGAGCGTTGATGATGTAAGGATAGGAGCTTGGTCTTAGATGCATTAAAGGTAGCCAGCCACCTCTTCCCCCACTGAACCACACGCTCAAGATCTGAGAAGAGAGAATCAGAGAGAACGTTGTCATTTGCGGCCTTTGATGTGTTGCCATAGATAGTCATGTCATCAGCATAGATGTCAATGAATGATTTTAGTAAGTTAGGGAGATCATTGATGTAGATCAAGAAGAGAGTTGGGCCCAGGATGGTCCCCTGAGGGACTCCAGCATTAATACTGCAAGCCTCTGATTTCTGCCCATCAACCACTACTCTTATGAGCCTATCAGAGAGAAATGATTTAATAATTGAGAAAACATTTCCAGTTATACTGTAGCTAGAAATCTTGTGAAGTAGGCCTTTGTGCCATACCTTATCGAAAGCCTTTGATATGTCAAGAGCAATCGCCCTAGAAATGAAGCCTTTGTTGAGAGATTCGCTAATTCTATGTGATATAACTGTTAGCACGTCTGCTGTAGATCTAGCAGAACGGAAATCATATTGCGTGTCACTAAGATTATTTTTGCTGAGGTGGTTGACTACTTCTCTATTTAATATGGATTCCAGCAACTTACTCATGACACTCAGGAGACTTATTGGTCTGTATTGAGAGGGAGATGACTTATCACCTGAATTCTTAAATACAGGGCAAACTGATGAGGTCTTCCAGGGAGTCGGAAAGCACTTCTCCTTAAGGCAACGCTTAAACAGTTTCGTAAGTATGGGGCAAGTTCTGGTTGTAACTTTTTTAACATTATAATTGGAATACCGTCAGGGCCAGTTGCTTTACTAGAATCAAGGTTCTTGATTAGCTTGGCGACCTCACGCACGGATATTTGTATGTTACCTAGCTTGTTCTGTGTTATAGGAGGAAATACGGGGAGTTGATGACCTTCGTCGCATAGGGAAGAATTTGCTGCAAAGTTCTTGGCAAATGGTTTGGCCTTGTCAGATGCTGACGAGATGACCTTTGGACCATTGATAATGGTTGGGATAGAACGCACGCTTCTGTTCAGGATCCTATTTGCTATTTGCCAGAACTGGTGGGAACCAAGCCGCTGCGCAGCTACTTTGGATTTAACGGATTGACCATATAGCTATCTTGCATTTTTTATTACTCTTTTACAGTGGTTGCTAGCGGTCCTGAAAGCAGGTCTGATACTATAGAGGACACATCCTTTTTAAACATGGAAGGAGAGGTAGATCAGATATGAATGTATGGAAGCTATCCCAGTCAGCTATAGAGTATCAGTATACAGTACGGTGGAGAGGTACGTCTGTAGACTTATTATCTTTCATTTTTATCCTAACTGATACAACGGAGTGGTCGGAGGATTCAAGAGGATATAGAACGGCACATGAGCATAGCTCAGGGGAAGTTGAGAGAAAAAGGTCTAGAAGGCTTGCGTACTGACCGGTAGTATCGAGCACACGGGTGGGCTCACGAACAATCTGAGTGAGGTCATAGGCAATGGCAAAATCATGACAGAACCTCCCCTCATCATCAGTCTTATTTGAGTGGGTCAGCCATTCCACATTGTGGACATTGAAGTCACTGCAAATGTGAATGTTAGCCGCGGGATGAGCAGACAGGATGTGGTCAATTTTCTCACATATACTCTTAAAGATAGTAACTCTGCTGTTGTGGGGGCGATAGATGGCAAATATAAATGCTGTGGTGTAAGCAAATGTAAGGTAAATTAGGGTCTTCTCTGGAGGTAAATTAGGGTCTTCTCTGGAAGCATCCCTGCCACATGGGAAACCATCTTTATATATATATATATATATATATATATATATATATATATATATATATATATATATATATTTTGTGTACAGAAAGTTGTTAGTTGAGACAGGTCATTGGTACCGTCGGTTTCAAGCCCGATAATAAGGCCCGTTTAAGGTATCCTTATCAAGCTCTCTTCAGCCAATATTCGTCTATCTTATAACTGGAAGTGTGAAGTATATATACCTCGCGAATCCACGTTCAAATCTCGTTTTGTTTAACCCCCCCCCTTTTTTTTTTTTTTTTAATCTATATATATATATATATATATATATATATATATATATATATATATATATATCGGGTAATGTAATACCTAATTTTCAACTTTGAATTATTTAAATTTAAGATCTAATTTCGAAAAAATGCTTTTTTTTTTTTATATGAATCGATTTTAATTTGAACCCCATTTAATTTCAAAATCTCTTTCCTTATGTATAAAAACTTCAAAATCTGTATTGGTATCGGTTAAAAACTTAAAAATTCGTTTAATTATATCGAACATTTAAAAATTTCCAAGAATACGTTTAAAGTTTTAAAAATATATTTTTAATTATATCGAATCACGTTTAAAAATTTCGAAATACGTTTAAAAATTATTTTTAAAAAACCCAAATCTTTCAAGGTTTGGGGAAGTGAGTATTTATCTATCCTAAGTGATTTCCCTAGTTTATTAACATTATTATATTTTTCTATAGTTTTAAATTCGAAATAGATTATAAATTACATTTATAAAATATAATTTTTTTTTTTTTTTTTTATATATATGACATTAATTAAAAATCTATAATATAATTGCGATTAAAATCCAAGTTTACCGACTAATTATTTATGTATTTACAATTTTTTTCCTTATATATATATATATATAAACAACATCTAAGTGTTGTTCTTTTCATTGATCCAATTTATTAGGAGCCCCTTCCTTCTATGTATGCAACTTTTCAAAGCTTCACTCCTCACATTTAAACATTTTATTTTTGGGTCATGAATGGACCGGAGGATGTAGTATTTCTCTGCGTTACAGAGTGAGCATTGACTTAATTCCGGGACGTATGCTGGTCTATGCTCTATTTTTCTCCATTTTATGGAAAAGGGTGTATTTTTTTCTTTAAGCTCCCACACGCGGGTAGCTAATGCTGTATTCATCCTTGTTTTAGCTCTAAAGGAGCTCATATGTGCATAATATCTTTGTTTAAATTGGCCTTTTGTCATACCTATATATATTTCCGGTATATTTGTGGATTGTTCCGTTACTGTGGCCTCATAGACAAGGGATTCAGCTTTACAATTACCCTCCAATGGACAGCTATTTTTGGTCCTGCAAGAGCAGCCTGCGTTATCTATCTTTTTTGGTTCTTTGGATATTATCGACTTTATTGATGGAGCTGTCGAGTAACTAACTTTCACCGTGTTTCTATTAAAAAGTTTATGTAGTCTATTTGTTCTTGGAAAATGTTTGTCTAGAAGGCTAAGAAAACAATGCCCTACTCTAGTTTTAGTGTTCAATGAAAACGGAGGTAAGAACCAGATTATTTTCCGTTTCCTCTTTCGTTTTATATTTTCTTTATTCTGGGTTTGTTGAAATTTTATGTTTTCATTGAACCCACTTTGATGCAGTGCGTCATTATAATATGGTGCTGCTTTCTCGAACACTTCAGCGTTCGAAGAAAGCCGTGAAATCCTTTGGCTAATGTTCGCTACCATATTTTTAAACACTGTGGGTGGGTGGCATGAACCCTTATTTATGTACATAAGTTTTTCATTTAGTTTGTGAAAGGGTTTGTGTATTTTCTTCTCGAGATCTAGAGTGGCATCTAAAAAATCTACTCTATCTAAATTTGTCTGTATTATTATTTTAAAGCCTAGTTCCTTAAAAAATTCAGTTAGGTCTTTTCTAAGCCTGTCTAGTGCACATCCATTGTAGTCACGCGATAGGCAAAGTCCATCATCTCTATATAATCCAAAAAAGTGATCTGGGAATTTATATTTCATGGTCTCCAGTAGAAAAAGTCCAACCAGATCGCAGATATCCGCACTGTCATACGCCCCCATCGCGACGTCAAAGGGGTCTTCGGGGTTTGAGTTTTTGACCCACGTTTTATCGTCAAAAAATAAAAGGGTCTGTCGAGCTTGCATGATTGTTTCCTTATCGAGCTCACTTACCTTTCTATATTTTGATGCGAAGATCAACGATTTTTCTAGGATTTCCTTAGTGATTGAAGGGTAAAAATCGACGATATCCAGTTGTGTAAACTTACATTTGTGTGGTTCAGTTATGTTTTTAAACCAGTCCAGTACCGCGCTAGTGTCTGCCCACAAATTAAGATTTGATTTTCTTTTTATCTCTTTTACTATTTCTCTAATTATAGACTTGCTAGCTAGACCGATTTCGCTTTTAGCCGGGTTTATTAACCTGCAGGTTGGCCTATTATTAAAATTTTCCGTGTGGTCTTTTAAAGTTATAAACACATTTTTCTTTGCTAACCTATTTACTCTGTATTCTATACCTAATTTTGTGGCAACTTCTGTAGCCTCTTCGTTAATAGATTTATAAGTATCTTTTCTTGCTACCTGGTATTTTTCTGTAATTGAGTTTAGTACAAGTTGTTTTTTCTGTTCCTTTTCCATTTTATATAAATTTTTCGTAAATTATATATATATATTCGTAAATTTCGTAAATTATATATATATATATATATATATATATATATATATATATATATATATATATAGTAATTTAACTTTTATGACATGAAATGATTAAATTTCAAATCTAGAATTTTTATTATATGCAAGACAAAGAATACATTTCAATAAGTATATCTCCTTTACCATAGGTTTTCGATGTCTACTCAATGGATAAAATATTAGCAAATATTATAATGGTTTATACCTAATTTGCCAAAAACAATAAACATAGAAAACCATAATTAAAAGTTTTTAAATCATAGAGTAAGGGTAATTATATATTGGTTCAAAATGAAAAGGATATTGAATTTCATATCCAAATTGTATGGTGAATTCCCAAGTGAAAGCCTTTGGTAGCAGTGAGGTAAAGGGATCTAATCTGTATTTTGAATAATCAAAGTCACAAGGTAACAATCCGAAGTAGGCATAATTCCCTGGTTTCTTTTTTGTTTAGATGATGAATCCGGTAAATATATTAGTATATAAGTCCGCTGAAACTGTTTTTTTAATAAACATATAATTCTTTATATATTTATTTAGTTCTTTTTATAATTATAATATATGAGTTTCAAAGTCCACTCCAAATTAATTTCAATTTGTGAATAAAAACGGTTTCTGTAGACAGACAAAGCAAAATGGAACGAAATGAAATAAATAAATAAATAAAAGAAAATAAATTGCTTATATATTATCGTTATACATTAGCACAAGTGAAAAATGTCTCCAATTGAAATCTTATTCTAAAATTTAAAAAGGTAGTGGTCGGAGAGACAAACATAAGGGGTAAAGAAAAAGGAAAAGAAAATGAAGACACAACAAGGAACAGGGAAAGATAGAAAAATAGAGTAATAAGGAAATAAAGAATTAGAGGGGGGAGGAAGAGAAATAAAAGGAAAAGAGAGATATAGCAACGAAATCTATTACCGGCAGATATTTTGATGAGGACCAAATTTAGGTCAAGGCTCCTAGACAGAAGCATATGTAGAAGATAGAAAAAGAAAATCACGCAATGTCATAAAGAAATTTACCGCACACACATATATATATATATATATATATATATATATATATATATATATATATATATATATATATATATATATATATATAGAGAGAGAGAGAGAGAGAGAGAGAGAGAGAGAGAGAGTAAGTTATAAAATATATATGGCAATTAAGCTACGCAGAATATTACACATTTCATCCACGCTAGAATTCATCAGGCTTATGAATCCTAGCGTGTAGCTTAATTGCCATATATATTTTATAACTTACTACCTAGCTCGACCTAAGTATTGAGCACTGTTGAAGTAAATACTTAAAATTTACGTATAAATTTATACTTTCGTATATTAATTTATGTGGTTAAATTAAGTAATCATATATATATATATATATATATATATATATATATATATGTATATATATATATATATATATGTTACCTTCTTGTGCTAGGTGGTCAGGTTAAGTATCTGTGTTGTTATATTTCGGGTCATAATCTTCGTCAGACATGTGTTCGACTTTCAAACATGCATGCGGCAACAACAACAACAACAACAACAACAATACATGTGTTAATTATTTCTTTTTAATGACTTATTCATTTTGGTTTTATTTTTGCGTGTAAATATTTTTAAAATATATTAGTCAAATAAAATAAATAACATTTAAATTTACTTGGAGCTGATTATTTTAAAACTCAAATGGGAAGGAGAGTCGATATATATTGGGGTAAAAAGCTTGGCAGCACAGCAACCTTTAAATGTACTTTAAATAATTGAATGTTTGTAATTTCTACATATTTGTCCTTCTCTGTCGTTCTCAATAATGAACATCTCAACTTCAAACACATTGCTAGCATTTACAATGTCTATATTCGTTAGCTTTTGATACTTTTATTTGACGTTCTATCTCCTTATTCTTTTCCTTTTTTATGACTGACTTTAACTAATCTAGCTGCTTTACTTTTTCCCTTTCTTCCAGCTTGTCTTTCTTATTTCTTGACATTCGTTTCCCATTCAGTTTCCTTTCGTTTTTCACATTCTCTCTCTTTCTCTCTCTCTCTCTCTCTCTCTCTCTCTCTCTCTCTCTCTCTCTCTCTCTCTCTCTTTACTGCGCTTTCCTTTCTCCATCCCTTTTTCCTTTTTGTTTCCATTTTACAATTTCTTTTTACATTATACATTATTGCAATGAATTTTTCGCCTGTATATTATATTTTTGCATATGCTTTTGATCTCTAGATGCCGGGGTTTTGAGTAATTCTTAACTTATTTTTTTTTTTTTAATATTTTAATATAAACTCCATTTTTCAATTCATTGTGAATTGAATATAAATTTAAATTATTCAGTTTTCCTTTAAAGGGATTTAAAGGAATCTTATGAAGTCTCATTTTACTGCTAAATCTGATATCTTCAGTCTTTTACTACATATTTTTTTAAATGAAATATTGCATCATTTACACACACTAATTCTTTGGGCATGCCTATATATCCTAACATAACGAGTGTATTACTAATACATGGAATTCTCTTGAGAATTTTACCTTGGATTTTACTATCAGCTCACATTATCTTGGACAATTATCGTTTTCTCCAGACTGCCACTTCAAGTACCTTACTTGTTCTGTGCAAAATTAAGAAAGCTTCGTCTGGGTATTCGTCAGTGCAGACTTGGCACTGCAATAAATACTCACCTACGATCAACTTATTAGTTTAGATTTTGGCCATTGTTTGTGTCTGCATATCGAAGGAGAGATGGGTTGGGAAATTCCGACCTCCAAGCGATGAATGGTAGTTTGGACCATTAAAGCAGTAAACAACCATATTGTATTGAATGGAGGGGAATATATATATATATATATATATATATATATATATATATATATATATATATATAAATATATATATATATATATATATATATATATATATATATATGGTAACCAAATACCCCTATTTCTAATAATTTGTATAGCTATGTAATTCCCATTAAACTCCACACCATTTTAGTGTCAAGTTCGAAACTCTGTGGATTAAGGACTATCCACTTATTAAGTGTTTCCTCTTAAGATTAAATATGTTTTTAACTCTTTTTCAAAGTGTTTTTTAACATGTTTTATTAACTATTTGCTATTATATATATATATATATATATATATATATATATATATATATATATATATATATATATATATATATATGGTAACCAAATACCCCTATTTCTTATAATTTGTATAGCTATGTAATTCCCATTAAACTCCACACCATTTTAGTGTCACTTTATACTTTTTTAGTTTGGTTAGATTTAATAAATATCCTCATTCTTTTTTTAGCCTTTAACTCTATACCTTTAAGCCCATTATTTTTTAACCCCCCCCCCCCCTTCTACAAGTACTCACCCAACAAAATCCCCCCTTTTTAAATTTTCAAACATTTCTATCACATTTCCTAATTAATAACCTTATATTCTTCTAACTATTCTAACTAATAGGACGTACGTTAAATGTAATTAATTGGACATATGTTAACTATCTACCATATAATCGTTTTCCTACTCTAGAGATTTTATATACGTTATATAGGACATATGTTAAAATGCAATCAACTAGACGTATGTTAACATTGCAACAATGAAAAACATCCTTAAAAACTCTTCACTTTATATAAATCCCTCCCACTCCAAACAACGTCTGTTCTGTTGACACGGTTTAACTCATTTCATATACGTTAACCCACACCCGTCACTTTTTAATTGAACTGATTTTGCTCATGGTACGTATTTATGCTTTTTTATTTCCTTCTTTTTCTTTTTCTTTTTTTTTTTTTCTCTATTTTCATATAATTATTATTTTATAATTATATTTATCTCTCTCTGTATATTTCTCTTGTTTATTTAATATCCATACGTGTCCCCCAACAATCATATCCTCTTCCCTCCTCATTTTGACTTTTACCATCTGAAGAAACAGACAGAGAATTTCTCTGTTTGCGGAAACAATTGTAATGGATTAAATTAATATTTTAAGGTTGTAAAATAAAAATAACATATTCAGCTCTAATAAGGAATTGAGCACTTTTTATCCTGTTTTTTTGCCACTTATACTTCTAAGTATATATATATATATATATATATATATATATATATATATATATATATATATATATATATATATAGTCTTGGAACGTTTTTAACCTTTAAAACTATATAAAAAAACTTATTTCATTTTTTATAATTTTCATCATTCGTTGGAAAACAATTTAGTCAGTAAATCATTTAATCACCTGCAATCACTGCATCAACTTGCTCTCTCGAATTCACAATAGTTCTAATGGTAATTTACGGGATCACCAGTTGTTTACCATGAAATACTGTTTCGGGGATTTAAAAACAAAACAGTATATTAAATCATGGCTCCTTACCAGTGTTAACCAATCATCGCCTCCCTTAATCACAAGAACAAAAGAATGTTCCAGATATTAGATCTTGTTACTTACTCATGATTAATTTGGCTAACCTATTCATGTTATGAAATGTCTTCTTTACCTATGAGATTCGTCCCTATTTCCAAATTATATATTTCATAGTATATATATATATATATTAAATATAATAGTTAGGATTAAATACAATATATAATAATAATTAAATTTAGGATAAAATATAATATATAATAATAATAATTAAATTTAATATATATTAAATAAAATAGTTAGGACATAAGACTTAGGATTAACTGTTTTAATATAGTTTAAAGGTTGAAAAACTCTTAAGACTTTATCTCTATCTATCTATTATATATATATATATATATATATATATATATATATATATATATATATATATATATATAGTCTGTTATTGTACAAACATTATTGGTTACATATGTGCGTACATGTTTTAGTGGAATCTCAATTCAGAGAGACTCACTTCATCAGACCAAAAGATTTAACTGATAAGCTCTATTTATTTATTCATTCATTTTATTGCTCGCTTTTACTTATTTATTTATTTCTCGTTCTTTTTTATTTATTTGTTTATTTATTTCAAAATAATATGTGTCAACATGATTAAATTAACATATATACAAGTTTATTTATATGATTTAAATATAGGTGGTTTCATGGAAGTTATATTTTCACACTAACGTGTCCGCAAGTATCACACGAGCAAAAGTTTTCATTTTTATATATAAACTTAATTTCAATGGTTGTAATTCTTTCATTTGAGTTGTTTATCTCTTTGCTCAATACTAGGATATGTTAAGTATTTTAGAAGTTCATATGCTTTGTTATAGAGATAGGTTTTCCTGACCATATACATGTAGACAAATACATAATAGCATAGATGCGTCTATATTGAAAAAAGATCGCATTCACATAAACCATCTAATTAGAGAACTAAGTTATCGCTTGGAATCAATTATGTGCTTGGTTCCCTTATATAACGCTGCTTTACAATAATACTTCTTGTAGGTATATATTAACATTCCATTCATAAGCATGTTTGCCACATAGATTATTTTAGTTAATCGTTTTGGGGTATTTTATTAGTAAGTATGCAAACTGCACTCACCTTTATCCAGTTAGTGGCATATTTTGTTTTCATTTGTTTAGTTTAGTATTAAACGGTAATGCTGGAAATGGTGTTGAGGGATAGAGAGAGGGTGACTCCTTCTTTCATTTAGCTAAATTATTTGTGCTAGCTTATTTTTTTATGTTTTTCAGTAAGTATAGTTATTAGCTAGAGGTGTATTCTTTTTTCTAAGTATAGTTATTAATTTTTGGTGTACCAGGACT
Source organism: Euprymna scolopes (assembly GCF_053919585.1). Classification (NCBI taxonomy): domain Eukaryota; kingdom Metazoa; phylum Mollusca; class Cephalopoda; order Sepiida; family Sepiolidae; genus Euprymna; species Euprymna scolopes. Next base: position 99,807,280 of record NC_136492.1, read on the forward strand.
ACTTTTTACTCTTTTTTTTTACTTCCCCTTGCTCCATTTATTAATAAATTATAAAAGATAATATTGATAATAAGATATTGAGAAAGGGAATGAGGGGTTATGTATTGTAATATTACTATGATGAAGGGAATGGTTATTTGTTTTTTACATCTTATTTAAAACATAGTCTTCAAAGTGTTTGCAGCTTATAGCCGATTCTACTTTAACATTTAATAATTTTTCACGGTCCTTAAATCTAATAATTTCATCCATTGAAATGCACATACCAAAATCAATCAAACATAAACTAAATAATAACGCCTCCAATGAGAAAATATTCAATAGATACAAAAATATCTATAACAATGCACTCAAAATACTGGATACAAAAATGCCGACATTAAATACAATAGAAACAATATAAATGTGACTAGATCTAGAAATCGAGATAGTAAAAAAGTCTGGATCAACTCCCCCTCCCCTCAACCTAAAGGTAAAAACAAAACTTGGAAATGTATCAATCAGTACTGCTCAAAACATGTTGCTGAAGATGTTGTCTGTTTAATACTACTATTAATTGGAAGCGTTTTCATTATCTATGACACAAGCAAATATTTGGACAAATTATCTGTTTTGATAGAAAAAGTGTGATTAAATGATTTAGTTTGGAATAGGTGCACCATTCATCGTATGAGAGGATCTTATTTGGTCTTGGAATATGTGGTCTGAAATGTTACCAAAGACAAGATGTTAAAAATTAGTACAAACCTGTTTTGGGGGCAACCGGAATGAATAAAGAAGAAAGAAAAATAATGGTCACTGTTCTCTTTATATGGCTACGAGTTTGTCAAGTTTGTCACGTGATATGCAAATGAGATGCTCTGGTTAGGAATAAAAAAGCCTGAGTTTTGAGAGAGACTGGGAAGTTTAGATTTGAACGTTGGAGTAGTATTTTTTCATTTTTGTGAATGGATTCCCTGAAAATATTTTTGCGGTACTACAGTAGTTACCAAATGTGAAAGAGTTGCCGATTAGCGAACTGATTTCAACTGTCAGGGTGCTCGCAACCACACAGACCCCAAAAGTGACAGCAGTTGCGAAACGAGAACTAAAAACAGAACCTAGACAGGTTTATAAGGATAAGGAAACCGTTTAGTGACGAATGCTATAATTGTAAGGGCCTTCACATGGCAAGGGATTGTTATGCCCTATGTATGATACCTTGTTATGGATGTGGCGAACCAGGGCACTATGCAAGATACTGGCCACAGAGAAACGAAAATTGGGCAACCAATGCGTCAATGATTACCCCCTTATGTCAGCAATGGCACAAAATGGATCACTACCAACATTAGAAGTTAGTAAATGATATGCAAGCGAAAGCTCAAATCGATACTTCGATCTGGTCTTCAAGTGAATGCATAAGAACAGTAGATGGACAGAAGGTTGCATGCAGAGGAATTAGTACCGTAACATTGGAAATACGTGGACGACTGCTGAGGATCGAGGCAATTGTGTTGGAAAAAATGATTGACAGTGTCGATATCATTATGGGGTGGATATTATCCACCAACTTGGAGGAGTTATTGTCGATGAAAATGGTAACATGGAGATTAGAAGAGAAGATTGTGCTACAAGCGTACACCTAAACCGGGAGAATAAAGAAAAATGCCAATGTGAAGTGGTGGACAAGGACTTCAGTGCAAAATTTGATGGAAGGAGGTCGACTGTTGAATGAAAGTGGACGTAGAACCTCCAACATTAAAGAACAATGTTGATCTTTATTATACTGTTATATCCTTACTTTAAATAAGAATACAGCAAGAAACACGGGGTTATGGGTGAAAGACAAAGGGGTTTATTTACAAGGGAATACTGGTGACATAAGAGTTACTCGACATCTTGTCTTATTCTTTTCGTCTTTTTTTTCAGTCACGTGAGAGGGTATAGTTCATTTCATCTATGAAGGGGTGTTAGGTCATTCCATTGCATCATATACAAAGCTTACTGAAGAACAGAAGGGTGACTTCAATAATGAAGTTAAACGTTGGAATGCTAGTACCTTGGGATCGCGATGTAAAGATGGAATTCCTTCCCATAATGTTTTCTTTTTTAATCAATTTTCACCCCAAACAAGGCGTATCTATTCCAGTTCCAGTTGTTAGTGAAACAACCCACAAAAAAACAAAGTCAAACCAGTTCTCAATTATCGAGAACTAAATAAGTATATTGCATGTCATTCTGGTGAAGACGCAATTGATGTCTGCGGAGAAACTATGAGGAAGTGGAGGCAGATGACAAAGACAACAAAGATCATGGATTTAGAATCCATATGTTTACAAATTCATGTTGCAAGACATTTATGGAAGTTCTAATTGGTCTGGTATGAAGGAAAGACTTATTGACTAGATTGGGGTTTGGTTTGACGTTACCCAAAAATCATGGCAAAAATTTTTAAAACTGTTCTCAATAAAGAGGACCTCATCGCTGAGTTGGAAGCAATGATAAAGGGTGTGAATCTGGCATTCGAACTGATTCACTTACTGTTCACAGCTGGGTTAATTCTATGATAACTGATGAGAAAAGAATTCGAACAAAAGGATCAGCAGAATTTATAATAATAATAATAGTTAAGTGTAACATTTGTGCCTCCTAGTAAAAATAAGGCCGACATACTGACTAGGGTGAAAAACTGGCTTAAACTAGAAGGGGCAACACAGCAACATGCTGTGTTGCTCAAGATAAAGTGAAGGAATTGCCTGAACTACACCATGTAGGAGTAGAAAGAACTCTTTATCCAATGTGGAAGGTGACGAGAGATAGTGTGAAAAGGGGAGTCAGAATCTGATATTTATTTCAGATGATCGACCAACCATTCATGAACCAGAGAATATTAAAGTGACCATTGATTGGATGCGGTTATCTATTAACGTCACCCACTATAAAGAAGGAGTATATCTGTCTATGGTAGATTGTGGTCCATGGAGATTTGCCATTTGGAGAGAGATTTGAGCAGAAACAGCAGACATCATCTCAAGAGAATTAGAAAATATTTTTTTGAGGATGGACCAGTGAAAGAAGTGCTGATGGATAATGGAGCAACGTTCTGTTCGGAGATATTTCAGAAAATTTTGAATAGATGGAATTTCAGGCACTATTATAGAGCAGCCTATCGGCCAAGTGGAAATGGTACCATAGAATGAAACCATAGAACTATAAAAGCCATTGCTGAGAGGGGAGAATATCACCTGCAGAAGCAGTGTTTTGGTTCAACATGACCCCTAAATCTGGGCAGCTTGAGAAAACAGTACTGCATAAGGCGATATTTAAATACCAATGGTGACACCCTAGAGTTAAAGCATTTACAGAAAAATCTGACGAGACAAAGTCTATACAAATTGGAGAAAAGGTGTGGGTTAAACCGCCTGGAGCCTGGTGTACAACAAAATAGATAGAAGATACGGTTACTGGTACACAGTCCCAACACAATATTGAGGTGAATGGTGTACCAAAACACTTTCTTAACATTAGGTTGATTGAGAGGGATTCAGAGAATAAGAGAGATGATGAGCAAAAGGAAGCCAAACAAGAAATACAGCGAAGATCTCAAAGAGAGCAATGGCCGTCAAGATGGTTGGATGCCTACATACTGTTAGTGATCCAAAGGATGAGAGGAGCGTGTGATTAAATGATTTACTTTGGAATAGGTGCACCTTTCATTGCAGACCATGCTGAGAGGATTCTATTTGATCTTGGAATATGCGGTCTGAAAAGTTACCAAAGACAAGATGTTAAAAATTAGTACAAACCAGTTCTGGGGCAGCTGGAATGAAGAAGAAAGAAAAATAATGGCCACTGTTCTCTTTATATGGCTACGAGTTTGTCAAGTTTGTCACGTTATATGCAAATGAGATGCTCTGGTTAGGAATAAAAAAAAAAGCCTGAGTTTTGAAAGATTAGGAAGTTTAGATTTGGCCATTGCAGAAGCAAATCTTGTAAGTAGTGAGTCGCATTTTAAAGTTGAGGGTTTAGACAGCAGAATGTCAAACGTTGGTGTTGAATTTTTAGCAGCAGAGGGATGAGTGGTGGAGTTGAATTTATTGACATCAGAACCAAGAGTAAGACAAATAACACTTGAGTGCTTTAATTTATCACAACAATAGACAAAGGGGGATAATTTATTTTAATAGACAAGGAAGATAATCTATTAATATACTCCTTTTGTTTTATAATCTCAGCATATTTCTATATAAATAAATAAATAAAGCTACTGTTCGCATTTTTGTTGTCTCTGTATTAGGGTTTCATGGAATGCCAGTACATTACATCCTGAAACCCGTTCAAATAACAAAAGTACAGATAGTAACAAGATAATAGTTCCGCAGTAAACATGATGACACACGAGATCTAGTTTAATATATCATTACTAAGTAAGTCATTCAAAATGTACCTGCGGCATGGAAGATTTTTTCCTTAATACAATAAACTGCTTACATTTCACAATAAACAGCTTATGATTTTTAATTATTAGTCGCATATTTATTGTCATTTAAACAATTTCTGACGACGCCCATTGCAGTCTTTTTGCATGAGAATCATCTCCCATTAATTAAAACTTATCAAATATCATTATTACAATGAAATATAATTATTCACAGATACATATTTCACCGTTTTATAGCTCATCAGCATGGCTGAATTAAGCAAGATTCAAAGCTGCAATGTAGGTGACTAAACTCCGCCACCCTTACTATTGAGCCATAAAAACTTAATAGTAAAACATATTTCTTCTTTTTTTTTTTTTTTTTTTTTACACAGTGATCACCATTTATCAAGGCCCGGAAGCCACTCAGGGATAAGGGTTATTGCAAGTACATTACGTTAGTGAGGAGATTTGCTGAAATGTTTACTTAAGGGGGCGGTTCATTAGGAATTTGTTAACATTGGACTTGAAGACATCCAAGTTGTAGTCCGGAGGGAAGCAGGCAGACGGAACAGAGTTCCACAGGCGTGCAGTTCTAAGAAAGAAGCTTTGTTCATGGAATCTGCGTTTTGATTTAGGCACAGATATAGAGTGGGGGAAATTTGTCACAGTGGATTCAGCTAGACGGGTGTTTTTCGTGAAAGATTGGCAAGGGGGGACCAGAGATTGGAGTTCAGACGAGCATCTGCCATGGAAATAACGATAAAACAAGGACAGGCTCGCAACGTCTCTTCTGTGGGAGAGAGGTTACAGGGTAGAGAAAAGGGCATCCCCCACTAAGCCACAAAGTCTATTTTGTACTCTGTCAAGGCAGGATAGGCTGTTTTTAGCAGCTCCTGCCCAGATATGGCAACAGTATTCCATCCTTGGACGTACTTGGCTTTTATATAGATAGAGAATTGCATCCGTAGTGAGATATCTTCTGGAGCGGTAGAAGGATCCCACCATCCCTCCAGCGACCCTGGCAACAGACTTGATGTACGTGTTCCATTTCAGATCAGGAGTAAAGGTCAAACCCAGAAGCTTGTCAAATATATCGCATAAAGGTTGTCATTTTAGTTACTGTTTATGCAATATTGACACTTGAACGTATTCAAATATTTCTTTACATTATCTAAATGCTAAAGATGAAAACATTATTCTGTTTTACCAATATGATACCCTCATATGCGAAACATCTATATTTATAAAATATAATTATGTATGGACTCATGTTTCACCATTTTACAGTTCACAAGTGTGGCTGAATCTGAAAACCGCCTTCCAGTGACTGAAATCTGGAATCCTTACCATTGAGCCATGAAATATATAATTTGAATATGTTCACATATCAATATTGCTGCAGCAACAACAACAACAAAAATGACGACTTTATTGCAGGTAATCTAACATTATAAAAAAAGTGTAGCTGGATAAACGATGACGGTGGTGTCTTGCCATGCACCAAGACCAGGCTGGCTGATGTTATAAATTCTGAATGATAAAAATGGACAAAAATCATTGTTGTTAATAAAATGTTCATCATCTAGCAAATGCTAAATTCATTAAAAAATGCGAATGAAATGGAGAAAAACGTCATTAATGAACAAAACATTAATATATTTACAAATTTACAAATTTACAGTGAAAGATATTTTGAGTAAATAAAGTTAAAAGTTTTTTGTGCAAGTTATATAACTATAGGGTGGCACTGAGGCGCTACTTTAGACAGAAAGCTGATTGGTCCATTGATTCAACAACATGAACAGCTTTGAAGGTAATTTTGAATTCACCTGCCTAATGTCTAAAAGTAAGAATGAGATTTGATCCACGATAGTATCAGATTTAGAAATTACTGTTAATCTATTTGGACTATTCCTAAATGTTTATTCATCTCCTTTAAAGACGAATTTCTAAGAAATGATTTATGCATAGGAATTACTAATTATCTCGAATCATGCATTACAAATATTAGTTCATTTAACTGAGATTTTACCTACAATATATTTACATTTGAATGAGATAAATATCATCTTCATGAATATTTTATGATGTCAGGCAGGAAATTACGAAATCCAACAATTTCATTTGTCTACTAAAAGAGCATCATTCATATTAAAAATAGTTTACTTTGATGTTGTCAACTAGATATCTTACAAACTACATTATTCAGATATGTGTTAATTCTCTCTCTCTCTCTCTCTCTCTCTCTCTCTCTCTCTATATATATATATATATATATATATATATATATATATATATATATATATATATATATATAGTAAAATCATACACACTCCATTCCTCATAACTAGATTAATAGCCAAATGTTATTCTCATTTCCAACTTGGTGACAGAAGGATTCTCATGTGATATGTGACACGTTCTAATATAAACGCTAAATATATATATAATTAAGAAAATCACTCACTTTTTGACCCCTTAAAATTTATTGTTTTGACCTCAAATCAAGTTAAAAAGTTTGATTCATGTCCAAGGAACCTACATCTAAAATTTCAAGTGTTTAGACCTAAAATTGACGGAGGAGTTTGGTAGAGTTTTCAAAGGTCAAATCGTTAAATTTTGACTTTGACTCCTTAACAGCCAAATTTCTGGCTGAAAACCGATTAAAAAGATGATTTTCCCAAATCTCAATATCCCTGGTGTCAAATCTCGAGTCTGTAGACTGAAAATTGACAGATAAATTTGGTAGGGAAATATACACACAGAGACAGACACACAGACAATTTCACTTTTATAGGCATATAGATTCCCTTTTCGAATATTTTTTTTTAAATAATCAATATTTTAGTTGATATTTATAAGTTGAACTTTACAATCAAAATTTATTGTTCGACTGAATACTCCAAAAAACAATTTACAAAGTCCTTATTCCGCGGAGTTTCAAAAAATGCTATTCTTATTATTATTCTCATCAGAGGACATAAAGAAATCAGCAAATTATATTTGTAGCAATGCTAGATTTTGCTAGTTAAGGCATTAAGTGAAACCGCAATTTATTGTAGTTATAAATTGCCAAATAAAAAAATGAAAAAATATTGCATACGTAAAAAACTAATATGAAAACAAACCGCGCATAATATTTCAGCTTGAATGAAACTCCTCTCAAGTTGATCCAAAATGCAAAATAGTTCTTTAGATAGAATGTATTCCAAAATAAGTCCAGGGTGACGATGCATATAATCCGATTAGAAAGTTTTCAAAAATCCGATTGGAAAGTTTTCAAAACAGCTGAAATAAGGAAAAAAATATTTTTCCGGGCAGTGCAGTAGTCCAAAGAGAAAAATATATATATATATATATATATATATATATATATATATATATATATATATATATATAATAGCAAATAGTTAATAAAACATATTAAAAAACACTTTGAAAAAGAGTTAAAAACATATTTAATCTTAAGAGGAAACACTTAATAAGTGGATAGTCCTTAATCCACAGAGTTTCGAAGAAATACTTTCCTTCTCATCAGAGGGTAGGAATTAGAAAAATGCGGGATCGGATTTTGCATACAAAAGTATTTGATGAAACTGCAAGTAAGTCAAAGATCTTACTTGATAAAAAAAAGTGAAGCAGAGGTAATATGGTGAAGAAAAAGGTGATTTCACGTAAACAGATAGTCTGGTGAAAGGTAAATTATCCAATGACAAATGGAGAGGCATTACTTACTCAATATATAAAAAGGTTACACTTATATCTTATTAAATATAATAAAATATAAGTGTAAAATTTTTTGTATGGAAAAAAAATGGGAAAAATATATTCTTTGATTTTATATAATTTTTTTTTTTTTAATTTTAGGATAGGATCGAAACCTAACACTCAATGTTTTCACAACTAAACAGTTCAAACATTTGTTAAATCGACTTGAAAACAACACTCATAAGAAAAATCAGATATATGTACTTGAACTTCTAAAAATATTTTGCAATTATAGGTCACTTTGAAACACCTTAAGGGTAGCATAGATATTTGGGACCACTTGCCTTGAAGCAAAATTTTATAAATGTCATTAAAATAGTATGTATTTGAAGCTTTAAAGAAGTACCCTTAGGTTAGGAGGGCACTGAGAGATTTGGAACCACTCGATTGTCTAGAAAATTTTATACATGAGATTTAAATTTCGCGTAACCCTTTTAAATATGTATTCAGAGGTTTTGAAATACTTCTACTGTTTTCTCTAGTAAATTTTACATAAAAATATACTTTTAAATTTTATGTAGATTCGCAAACCTTTCTTTTTATGGGAAATACACAAACATGATACCACAGAGACATAGAGTTTTATTTATTCAATTTAGGTAAACAAAATTACCATGAGTCGCTACAATACACCTACTGTTTCAGTCTAAAAAGACATCGTCATGCGGTAATAAACTTCCAGTCTTATTCGAGGTCAGCCCTTTAACGAAAAGGGTTTCAAGTAAGACTGGAGTTTTATTGTCGCCTGACGATATGTTTTTAGATTAAAAAAAGTTAATTTATTGTTGCGATTTATGGTAATTTTGTTTACCTAAACTGAATAAAATAGCATCATGCTCTTTTTATTGAGCACTATCAACAACTTCATTGAAATTAAATGGTCTTTACTTTTGGATATTTTTAGCCTGGTTTTATATATATATATATATATATATATATATATATATATATATATATATATATATATATATATATATATATATATATACCCATAGAAATATATTTTCTTATAATAGACACCAATCCTTATTTAAGAAGCTCAATGTAAGTACAGAGCAACATAGTGAATAAATGACAAAAAACTATAATCCGAAATTCATGATGTTGACCATCTTATAATTTATTCCTTTAATTACGTTGACATTTACAATTCTAATTTTCGGATTTTAATTATGTCAAATCACACTTTATTTCCTTTTGACGTATTGATTGTTGCTATTTCTTTTGATGAGTTAAGGGCTAATAGATTCACTGATTAATGTAATGATTAATTTTGCGCTACGAAACAGATACTGTCAAGAACTGTTAATATCAACTGAATTATAGGAATAAATTATAATAAAGTGGTCAACATCATGAATTTTGGAATATAGTTTTTTGTCATTTATTCACTATATATATATATATATATATATATATATATATTATATATATATATATAATATATATATATATATATATATATATATATATATATATATATATATATATATAAAATTATCTTACAATATTCTTTGTCTTACATAGAATAATAAAAATCTTTTGATTTGAAATTTAACCATTTCACGTCATAAATTTTTAAATTTATTGAATGACTAAAATTATATATATATATATATATATATATATATATATATATATATATATATATATATATTGTGTGGCATCCGTCAGTCGAAATGACTATGGATCAGCGCCGTATTAAGATGTTGCCTGTATGCATCCTTTTGTGTGACTGTAGAGACCAATTCTTGATTTGCATAGTCTGCCACAGCCTTGACATACGAAGGTTGTTATGCAATTTGCCGCTTCGTCCGGCTGTTCCGCCTGTACACTCGCTCTTCTCCTAGCTCTCTTTGCAGCGTTTTCAACATGGAGGGTCCTCTCGCTAATGATAATCCCCTGGCGTATCATTTTCCTCCAGGCAGTTCTGTCAGCTGCAGAGGCTTCCCATGTATTCCTGTCCACTGAGAGAGCCTTCATGTCATGCTTGCAGACATCCCTGTAGCGAAGATGGGGTCGCCCCCTCTTTCTTGAGCCTGAGGCAAGCTCGCCATAGAGAAGGTCTTTAGGGATGCGCCCATCATCCATCCTGCGCACATGGCCCAGCCAGCGAAGACGTCGCTCACGCAGTAGGGAGTAAATGGATGGGATGCCTGCTCTCTGCAGAACATCAGTATTACTCACTCTGTCCTGCCATGTGATACCAAGTATCCTACGTATACACCTCATATGGAAGACCTGGAGTTTCCTCTCTTGTGTTGAGTATGTAGTCCAGGATTCATTTCATGATTTTTGGAAGGTACAAAACTTAAATATTGCAATCATGAAGAGAAAACTTTCATTATTCATTATTAAACGTAAAATACATAAAACACGTTTTTTTTTTTTTTTTAAAAAGGGGGGAAGAAGAAAAAATAAAACAGCAATCCAGTTTCGCCCGCGCTTTCTCAAAGCTGTATGAAGGGATTTAAAAAAGAGAAATCAAAAATATGTACATTATCAAAATAAAGTTACATTGCGTTTCATTATGCGTGAAAAAAAAACAGGGGAGCGATTAAAATAAAGCAATGTTATGACGTTTTCGAAGATCCTAGGGGTTAATTGCGTTCAAACCTAAGAGACATTTCCTCTGCTTACAAAGAGAAGGCTTCCTCAACCGAACGTGAATAGTCTCCCAGATTTTAAGATGGAATGTGAAGTGAGCAGAATTGAAAATTAGTTTGTGTTGAAGTTCGCTGCATATGACGGGTTTTTAATGAGATGGTCAGTTATTGAAGACCTGTATGCGTTGACAAGTACATCTGTCCCTCGGTATGTCCCATTTCTGCTTTTGCTAAGTATGTGCTGTTGGATTCTCCCATTCAATCTCAACGCTGTTCAACCCACATAGTTGGCACCACAACTACACTTAAAATTGTAAATTACATTATTATTATGATGGGGAGGATACAAAATCTCTTTGAGAGGACGGCATTAAGGTTTTTGTAGAGAACACAAGGCGCACATTGGAAGCAAAATAACATTTTTGAACTGTTCAGCTGATTTATTTGGCGAAATTTTCACTTACTGTCCCCAACCATGGTAAACAAAGATATATTGGACATTTACTCACTGTTTGAACTTTAGTTTCAGTTTTATTTTTCTTTGCGTAACTGATCTAATCACATCAAGAGGGCACCCATTCTTGGATAGGTATCAGTAATCACCTTCAATTCCTCATCCAATTTTGATTTTGGACAAATTATAAGGGCACGATTTGTTAAGGTTCAAATTAAATTGATCTTACATTTTTTGAAGTAACATGAATCCAAGCGTGTATACAGTCCCGTAAATGTAGATTTGCAGTATATTGATGTAAGGTAACTAGATGGAGTTTTTGTTAGCAATAAATCAAGGAAAGCTATGGACTAGTTAGACTCTCCTTTATAAGTATACTTTAACGCGGGGTGCGTTTTATTGAGTAGGGGGGGGGAATGATTTGCCTCCATTTTGTTATTGAAGAGGCAAAGTGTATCGTCCACATATAGAACATAGACTAATGGTTTCATGGATCTGGAAAGTAATTCCACCTCATAGAAACCCACGAAAATATTCACCATTATCGGGCTCAGGACTAAGCCCATGGATACATCTTCTATTTGCTGACATATTACATTGTTGTAACTGAATTCAACAGATGTAGTGGCAAATTTTATCCCAGTATATCAGATTACTTTATATAATATATATCAGCTCACCAGACTAAAAAAGAAACTCAATAACCCCTTTGTATTAATATCAAAATTAAATTTTAATTCATTATCGATTCGCTTCAAATTGCATAACATTTGTTTATTAATTTTGTATTTTTATGCATTTATTGATTTCATAATTGTTTCTATCTAGAAAATCTATATTTAAATTTGTAATAAAAATGTTGAGATGATCATTGATTTGATCTTCAGCCATTTTTTTAGTCAACTCTGACCTATGCCTATCTCTTTAATCTAGAATCGTGACTTTTAATAAAGTTTTTATATTTATGATCACATGTATCTTTATGTGTGTTTAAATATGTACATTTATATGTGTGTGTATGTGTATGTGTGTGTGTGTGAATTATTCCCTCCAATATGCTTAATATTTTCTAATTTCTATTATGAGAAATCTCTTAATTCTTTATCTCTATTAATTTGTAATTAATTATATTTGATTTTATGTTTATCATATTTTATCCGAGTAAATCAAACGTATAAATTTTTTACTATTCTCTATCTACTGGCTTTAAATGTAAATTTTCCACCCACCAACAAACATTATATTAAAAATAAAACACAGAATTCATATTTCCTACATAAATTTGACAAGCACAAGGTTGTTTATGACACACGTAAACTGTAAATAAACTCTGACCTAAATTTAACGCCTTGACCCCTAATATTGCCTTTGCAGTACAAACATCCTTATCTCTTTTTCTTTTCTTTTTTTTCTCTTCTTCTCTTTAAACTAGTTTTCTTTCTCTCTTCTTTATCATGCAAGAGTAACTTCTAAAAACTGAATGATCGGTCCGTCATTTATGAACCCATTCTAAAAGTGTAAGCCATTTTGAGTTTCAGAACAGTTTCAGATGGTTCGCTGTTACACACAAGTCCTGGGAGGTGACTTGTTTGTAGTAGACAGTTCCTCAGAACAAAATATTCTTACCGTGTCGGAACCCGGGAAAGAACATGTGAAATTGCTCCAGAAAAGGTTTAATATTTATGAAGCAATTCTAGTTTCTGATTGGTTTGCAGCAGAACGTGAATTAATTTGATTCGTCAGTTCTTAGCAGCATCGTTTATAAATAGAATCGTCCGACTGTGTGGGATCATACCCCATTCAGTATCCCACTTTCCAGGCCTTGTGCCAAATAATGCTGATGTGGGCAGCATTTAAATAAATACCCTATTCAGTCAAGGATTCGTCACTTGACACTCAGCCCAACAGGTGAGGGGCCGGGAACCGGCCCAGCACCTGTTGGACTGAGGTACACCGCCTGGGTAATACCTAGGAGGTCCACCCTCCCAGGCCTTGCCACCGGGCTTTCCGGTGGGGCAAGTTTATTGCTTGCTGCCTGAGGCGCCCCGACCGGGGAATGCCGACGGGTTTACTCAGGCAATTTTTAAAATTGCAGGAGTGCCCCACTTTCCGGCCTTGTGTCACATTTTGCTGAGGTGGGCAGCAAATAAATATCTACCCCCATTATACCTCCAAAATATTGCAACACCCATATTTGTGAGCGACAGACTGGAAAAATGTTTTGTCTGAATGTTTACCAAATGGAGGCTTGCTGAGTTTGGAGATTTTTGTGTTCTAAATTTATATGCATATTTGTACAAATATATTGTACGTCTAACTTTAATTTGTATATATTCATTTATATGTACGTGTTGACATGTATAAATCTTTATATAATTTTGGATATTTATTTTACTTCAGTAAGTTTTAAGATATGAAGGGGCTCCCTCTTGGAGCTAACACTTTATTCTATTATGATTGGGATTTATATCCGAGGGCTCTTTTAAGAATAGATGCTGTTCCCTTTATAGCTGCTATTTGTATTTCGCAACAGCTTGGTCTTCCAGGGATTGCTTCTAAGTATTTCTGAAGATTCTTTTTTATTAAGTCAGTTGCTACTATCACAACCGGTATAATGTGTATTTCTTTCAGAGACCATGTCGTTTTTAGGGTGCCGGGAAAACTCGTCCCGGGAAAACTCGTCTCGGGAAAACTCGTCTCGGGAAAACTCGTCTCCGGAAAACTCGTCTCGGGAAAACTCGTCCCCTTTCGCTAGGTAGGAAAACTGGTCCCTTATTGAATAAATATCGACTGAAAACACATTTTATGATCGTTCTTGAAGGAGATATTGTTTTTTAAAATAAACTATAGCCCCCCTCCCCATAATATTTAAAAAAAAATATTTTTACTTGTTTAGTGTTTTGTTTTTTTTAATAAAAGCGTTTATTATGTTCATATTTTTTGTTCTTATTTTAACGATGTTTTTTGGAGTAATAAAAACAATAATAAAAACAATAATAAAAACAAAACAAAAAAATTTAAAAACAGGGAGCGATTCGATTCTTCGTTACATTTTGTTTTGATTTTTTTAACTCTGATAGTTTTTTTTGTTATGTTTTTGTTTTCTCTCATACCAAATGCACTCATGCATTATTTAAAATTATAATTTTATCAATTATCAACATTTATTGTCGTCCTTGACAGGACGACATTTATTTAAAAAAATGTAATTAACTAATTGAAAACGAAATGTTTTTTTGGCGCGAGAGATGCCATGTTCTAACAATCTCTCGTTAACTCATTTTTAATTTTTTTAATTTTTACTCCAAAATTCTAAAATCAATCATTAAGAGAAAAAGTAATCACTAAATAAATTTATTAATCAATTTTATTGAAAACTCCGCTATCGTTTATCAATAATCTTTTTAATTTCATTTTTTGGTGGTTGCTTTTCGAAGGGAGATATAGGTTTTATCCCCCCCTCTCTCTCTAAATTATATTTTTAAAAATATCAAAATTTATTATTTTCTTTTTAAAACCAAATCTCCCTCAGTAATTTCTTTAATTTTCTATTTTTTAGCGATTACAAGACCCCCTAAGATGTGATATACCGGACATTATTTCTCGTTCTCCCATAACACTCGACATGTTTTTTGTTTGTTTTCTGTTTTTTTTTTCTTTACCAAATAAACGATTCCAAATAAATTACATAAACAACATAGTCGGCGAGGTAGAAAAATCGATTTTATCCTTTTATAAACAACAGTATATAAGTAAATTCTTTTTTATATTAATATAAAAAAATATGCGGTCTCGTTTATGAACATAATAAACGCTTTTATTAAAAAAAAACCATTAAACAAGTAAAAATATTTTTTTTTAAATATTATGGGGGGGTAAAGTTTATTTTAAAAAACAATATCTCCTTCAAGAACGATCATAAAATGTGTTTACAATCGATATTTATTCAATAAGGGACCAGTTTTCCTACCTAGCGAAAGGGGACGAGTTTTCCCGAGACGAGTTTTCCGGAGACGAGTTTTCCCGAGACGAGTTTTCCCGAGACGAGTTTTCCCGGGACGAGTTTTCCTAAAATCGTGCATTTGGTATGAGAGAAAACAAAAACATACCAAAAAACATCGTTAAAATACGAACAAAAAAAATGTAATTAACTAATAAATTAAAAACGAAATATTTTTTGGCGCGAGAGATGCCATGTGCTAACAATCTCTCGTTAACTCATTTTTAATTTTTTTAATTTTTACTTCAAAATTCTAAAATCAATCATTAAGAGAAAAAGTAATCACTAAATAAATTTATTAATCAATTTTATTGAAAACTCCGCTATCGTTTATCAAGAATCTTTTTAATTTCATTTTTTGTTGGTTGTTTTTCGAAGGGAGATATAGGTTTTATCCCCCCCTCTCTCTCTAAATTATATTTTTAAAAATATCAAAATTTATTATTTTCTTTTTAAAACCAAATCTCCCTCAGTAATTTCTTTAATTTTCTATTTTTTAGCGATTATCAAGACCCCCTAAGATGTGATATACTGGACATTATTTCTCGTTCTTCAGTAACACTCGACATGTTTTTTGTTTGTTTTCTGTTTTTTTTTTCTTTACCAAATAAACGATTCCAAATAAATTAAATAAACAACATAGTCGGCGAGGTAGAAAAATCGATTTTATCCTTTTATAAACAACAGTATATAAGTAAATTCTTTTTATATTAATATAAAAAATATGCGGTCTCGTTTATGAACATAATAAACGCTTTTATTAAAAAAAAAACAAAAAAAAAACATTAAACAAGTAAAAATATTTTTTTTTTAAATATTATGGGGGGGGGTAAAGTTTATTTTAAAAAACAATATCTCCTTCAAGAACGATCATAAAATGTGTTTTCAATCGATATTTATTCAATAAGGGACCAGTTTTCCTACCTAGCGAAAAGGGACGAGTTTTCCCAAGACGAGTTTTCCGGAGACGAGTTTTCCGGAGACGAGTTTTCCCGGGACGAGTTTTCCTAAATTCCGTTTTTAGATCATTTTTTTAGGTCCTGATATTTTGTTATCTTTTCCCGTTCAACTCTATTAAGGCCAAAATCATTTGGGACTGTGACATCGACAATGAGTGCAGTTTTTTTCAGGCTGGTCCACATTACAATATCTGATGGCCTTGTCTTTTATGTATCTGCTCGCCTGTATGTCTTTTCATAGAACACGGTCATTTCAGTATATCTCTATGCGTGTTGATGTAATCGTTGGAGATATATAGTACAATTGAATAGTGATCTCCAATTTATCACAATATCGCTCCACTCCCAAAGATTCCGGATTTTTCCTAATTTTCAGCACAAGTGGATCTTTACTTCTCCGGAAGTATTTACCATTTTTTTATACCGTTTAAAAAAAAAAATTGCTAGAACTTTAAACATTCTGGATGTAACCTCCATTTTGGAGTTTTTTTCAAATGTTATGGATTGCTCTATTACCTCCAATTTTCTCCTTGGATTATTATCCGACTTGGTAGAAATATCCCGCAAATAATTGAACTCATTTCAACGTTGGATTGCCTAGGCTGCATTATATCCTTTTTCTATGCCATTTAAATGATTTTAATAACATTTTCAATATATGTGCTGATAAGTAAAATACATGTTTGTGCATAACTGATCATTTTGCTTACTGCATTTCATTTCCTTTGATGATATAAGCCATTATTGAAAATCCATGGATTAAGCAAATAAATATAATTCTTTTCCATGTATTCCTTGCTTTAAACAATAAATTATATATATATATATATATATATATATATATATATATATATATATATATATATATATATATATATATATTAAATTATGAAAAGAATTATTAGTTGAAACTATTCTGTATAAAATAAATCTTTTAACAAATAGATGGAAAATAGTTTTACCGAGCAAGAAAAACCAGAAAACTCAAAAGACGTTCAATTTTTTTTATTTTAGATTCTATTTTTTATTTTATTTTATTTTATTTATTTTTATTTTATTTTATTTTTTTTGTTTTTTGTTTTTTTGTTTTTTTGTTAATTAGTTGCATAGTCTGTAGGTTTTAAGTCAAAAGTTGTCTGGCAGAAGTCACTATTTACAAATAACCTCCTACAAAGTACATATAAGCCAGAACCTGTTATCTATGGGTGGGGAGGGCTTCACTTACCTTCGACAGACAAGCAAGGTGGCAAATGATGAAATGTCATTCCTGAAAATCAGGAAAAGTCTATTTTTGTAGTATTATTTTTATACTGCGATGTGTAGTAAAAATGTGGGTTTTAACATTGAATGATTATTTTTGTACAAAATGAAATTTAATAACAATAAAATGTATTCGAATTTCAAGATAATTAGAAAAAATTATTTTCGACATTTTTCCAATAAATCGTATAGATAATAAACCATAATTGCAAGAGAACAATATATTGTAAAGGTAAACCTGTAAAAAAGGAAATTATTTATTCTTTTAATAGAAATATATTTTTTAACATTTTGCAATTCAGTACCAAAAAATAATACGTGGAACCTCTGTTCCTCCACCTACTACTACTCCACCTATTCCACCTACTACTACTACTACTACTACTACTACTACTACAAAGAAACAATCTTTAAATTATTTGATATTTATTTGATTGAAATATTTATACTGATTAGATCCAAATATTCGATCTCGATGTTAGACTTCAACCAATCAAAAAGGTTTGCCATAGCAGCCGATGACCTGTTTGTATTATCCATATAAAAGAGAGCCTAGCGTTGACACCAATGAGAGTTCAAACTCGCTACAGGAACCTATGTCATTCACAGCATGGTGTTACTAACTTTTACACAGTCTTAGCAGGCAAATAAACTTTAGCCGTTGTCCCTGATTACTGGCATCTCTGCACACAACACAAGTCACGGTTGTAGACTAATAAATATTGCAACAGTTTACATTCAATTTTACGAACTCACTCACACGTTCATTTTCATATGGACAAAAACAACACTTTCTTCGTCTAAATCCTTTGAACATTTCTTAACTTTTTATAAAAAAATATGCTGTTAGAGTTGGAGGATGGATTGGTGAATGACACAGAATGAAAAAACTAGGCATGTCAAATTAGAATGTAGTTTATTCAACAGAAAGTGTTTCATCAAACCTACACGTCACATTGTGTCTAACCTTCTGGAGAGGTTGAAAATAAAATAAAAAAAGAGATTAATTTTAGATTTGAAGTGGCATTTCTGGCTGCATATATGCTTCTCGCTTGGGTTGACTATTTACGGAACCGACATACCATGAATTATCAGGATTCTTTTACTGGTTGGAGATACTAGGATTGCCATAGAAACTACATCTGAAGTTGGTGTAAGAGAGTACATGTACCCTTCTGAATTTTTCTGAGGGGCATAGAGTGCTCTAACATAGCCAATGGCTATCTCTAAATGAAGTGTTTAATGTACTAGTAGTCATTGTCAAATAATGTTGAAACTGGTGATAGGCACATCTGTGATGCAGTCTTTATGTTTTTGTGCAAATTCATTTGTGTCATAGTCATCAGCAATAAAAGTGCTAAGGAAATCAGAATCGAGTCTAACAATTTTTTCTTTTTACATAGTGGTCACCACTTATCAAGGCCCAGAAGCCACTCAGGGATAAGGGTTATTGCAAGTACATTATGTTAGTGTGGAGATTTGATAAAGTGTTTACTTAAGGGGGCGGTTTATCAGGAATCTGTTAACGTTGGATTTGAACACATCCAAGTTGTAGTCAGGTGGGAAGCAGGCAGACGGAACAGAGTTCCACAGGCGTGCAGTTCTAAGAAAGAAGCTTTGTTCATGGAATCCACGTTTTGATTTAGGCACAGATAAAGAGTGGGGGAAATTTTTCACAGTGGTAATTGAACTGAAACAAGTAATTCTGAGGTTGAGTTCATGTCTTCACAGTTATCATTTATATGGCAGAAAGAACAATTGTTGTTGTGGTCTTTTGGTTCTTGCCACACCAAATAGCAAATCAGAGGTTCGTTCATCATTGTTCTATTTATGTTATTAACACATGAGTCATATAAGGTGATTATTGATTGTTCTTGTCTTATATAAACATTTGAATTATTTGAACTGTTCTTATCTCATAATAAACATTTGAATTATTTGAACTGTTCTTATCTCATAATAAACATTTGAAGTATATGAACTGTTCTTATCTCATAATAAACATTTGAATTATTTGAACTGTTCTTATCTCATAATAAACATTTGAATTATTTGAACTGTTCTTATCTCATAATAAACATTTGAATTATTTGAACTGTTCTTATCTCATAATAAACATTTAAAGTATTTGAACTGTTCTTATCTCATAATAAACATTTGAATTATTTGAACTGTTCTTATCTCATAATAAACATTTGAATTATTTGAACTGTTCTTATCTCATAATAAACATTTGAATTATTTGAACTGTTCTTATCTCATAATAAACATTTGAATTATTTGAACTGTTCTTATCTCATAATAAACATTTGAATTATTTGAACTGTTCTTATCTCATAATAAACATTTGAATTATTTGAACTGTTCTTATCTCATAATAAACATTTGAATTATTTGAACTGTTCTTATCTCATAATAAACATTTGAATTATTTGAACTGTTCTTATCTCATAATAAACATTTGAATTATTTGAACTGTTCTTATCTCATAATAAACATTTGAATTATTTGAACTGTTCTTATCTCATAATAAACATTTGAATTATTTGAACTGTTCTTATCTCATAATAAACATTTGAATTATTTGAACTGTTCTTATCTCATAATAAACATTTGCATTATTTGAACTGTTCTTATCTCATAATAAACATTTGAATCATTTGAACTGTTCTTATCTCATAATAAACATTTGAATTATTTGAACTGTTCTTGTCTCATAATAAACATTTGAAGTATTTGAAGGTAAAAATTACGTTTCTTTATGGAATGAAATGTCCAAAAATGTGACAAAATTGATTGGAATCACATTTCTAAACGTTTCATTTCTCCTACTACTCAAAATCATTGTGAAGTATAGTTAAGATAGTCAACAAGTAAATATACTCACTACAATTGACTCACCTATTTGTGAATCATAAACATGAAGAACTAGATCTGATACAACCCAATATACAACGATTTGACGTACTTGATTACCTTAGAATATCATGAATATCTTTTTTGTGACCAATGTTATCTTTTAATTTATTACTTTAACTGGATATTCAACAATTTTATGTAAAGTGGAATAAAAATGATATCGAATATCAGCTCTTCACGTAAAGTGAAGGAATACTAACTCGCTATTACAATAATAAAATGACACCTTGAAGTATATTTTCGTTGCCAACCGTTTAATAATGTTGTAATTGTCAGAAAGCATATTTTAATGTCTAATCTGCTAAGCGAAAAAAGTCTGATTCTTTTTCTTCGAACAGACTTTAATCACTTTGTCATTGAATTCACTCATTATTTCGCTTGTCTGTTTGTTTGTTTTTTCTTTTTAATGGTTGATCCGATATGTTTGATATTTCGCATGCATCTTCATCGCTCTCCTTTTACTTTTAGAAAATAAATTATGTCCACTCTTAGACTAATAAATATTGCAGCAGTTTACATTCAATTTTACGAACTCATTCACACGTCCATTTCCATATGGACAAAAAGAGCACTTTCTTTTCCATGTTTTTTGCCCTATTTTTTTTAATCACACAAATTATTACTCAGTTTTGTGCTTGAGTTAATTTGAAAAAAAAAATTTCGTTTTGATTATTCTAATTCTCAGCAATTTGCAATGAACTCATCAAGTGAAACTTCTTTTATTAAGTTTTTTTATCTACCACTCTCACCCTTTCTAACTGTGTGTTGTTTAGCCCTCCCACTCTTTATTTTATATGGTATCTATTCTTTTATTCTCTCTCTCTCCCTCTCTCTCTCTCTCTCTCTCTCCCTCCCTCCCTCACTTTCTCTTTCTAAACAATCAAAATAATCATTAAAAAAATTGGAATAGTCCTATCTTAACAAAAGGAAAAAATCACCAACCGTAATAATATTATGCAAAACATAGCTGGCTCATTTTTCTTGATTCAAATAATCTAACTCGAACTCAATGAGTGACCGAACGGGTCACCTTTTTTCTAGTATATAAATTCTTAAACGTTTGGATCTATACTAAAATTAAATGGGCTCGTTTGTAATTTCTACGATACTTTTCTGACAAATTTTAGAGAAATCAGTTCGAATGATAATTGCAGAGTTCTGTTAAAAATAAAATACAAATTCAAATGTGACTTCCAATCTTTAGCAAAAACAATTATAGAAATATTTCAAATCGAACGATGTTAATGTGTGCATTATTTTCCATCCAAAATAAAAATTGTTCAAAAGTGAAATGAAACCATATGCCATGAACCATATGCCATAAACCATATGCCATACAATTATGGAAGGTACAATTTCCATTGTGTCTATTTGAGTTTCTTGAAGTCAAAAACGTGACCGGAATTGAAATTACCTTAATTCAATTTAAGAATTTTCTAATCAGCTGAATTGAGATTTAACAAGAATGAGTTTCTCATCATTGAACCGTTTGATGATGATGATGATGATGATGATGATGATGATGATGATGATGACGACGACGACGACGACGACGACGACGACGACGACAACGACGACGACGACGATGATGATGATGAAGTGTGTAGATTCTGACTCCATACACATTTACCTTCATTTTTTGGAAGGGTACTTTTTTTACTGGCTTTTTTTTTTGGAAATAAAAGAAATTTTAGATTTGCTTTTTTTAGGGGGAGGGGCTTTCCGATTTGCTTTTTATTTGTCGTTTTATGTTTCTAAAGTAATCCCCCCCCAAAAAAAAAAATGAATTTGTCATATTTTGGGTTTTGTTTTGTTTATTAAATTGTTAGGTGAAAGTAGAGAATGGTCTCATAAAAAATAATTAAATGTATCGTTATTTTATTTTTCCGATGTTATCCCCCCCGTTTTTCCCTCCCCCCTCAATCGCCAAACTTTAAAAAAAAATGCTAGAGGTGACATGTCTTGTTGAACGCTTTGTGGCCAAAAAAGTGGGTGCTCATTTTACGTTAAATTTATATAGAAAAGTGATCCCCCACTCTAACATGTTATTTTTTTTTTCTTTTCAAAATTTCTAATTTTTTTCCACTTATTTGCACTTCTGCAAACTAATAATATTTATAAAGGCTGTTTAAATGTATTAGGCTGAAAAAAAAGTAGATCTCCATTTTTGTAGGCGTTAAACGCCGCTGGGGCACGTCGTATAAAGTTACCTTTTTAATTAGAAAATTAAGTTTGTAATCGATAAAATTAATGCAAAAAAAGAAAAAAGTGTAAATTGTGGAATTTAGAGGGGAGGGGAACAATAGATCTTCATTTTTATTTTTAGGTATTAAACGACGCTGAATTACGTGATAAAAATTTACCGATTTCTGTATGGCCGTAAGCAATACAATAAAACAAACAAATGAAATCTTTTCAGTTTTTTTTTTCGTAAGTGTTTTTTTTTTTTAATATTTAAAAAAAAAAAACAATAAAAGCCAAACATTTTTTCTATCTACACGGAATTATTTTTCCAACTAGAAATTAATGAAATTACCAAATGATATTTGGTAAACGTTTGTTTTGTTTTTTTTTTATGGACAGTATCCAGGGCAAATACCTCTAAAAAAAAGTTTTAAAAAAAGGTCGCTGTTGGAAATATTAATTCCAAAATAAATTAAATTAAATATAATGTCAATATAATTGTTGTTTAAAATTTATTAAAAAACAATTTTAAATAGAATACTTAAAATAATTCTCTTGCTAAAAACATTAACTAAGATATCGCTATTTAGTAAAATCAATTTTTGCTTATTTCATATGCAAATAAGGTGATCTTTTAATTGTATATTTTTCCAAGTATCATACTATATATAGAAATAAATAAAAGATTAAAGTAAGACACGTTTTGCATATATTAATCAAATTGTGAACAAACAAACAAACAGACAGGAATAAGAATTTATATATACAGATATATATATTCAGATTTTGTTTTGTTTTGTTAACTAGGTTGAATTGTTGATATGCAACTCTTTATATAAATAGCAAAAGCACACACATATGCTTACACAAAAACAATATGCATGTACAAACACACATCATTCAATAAGTTCCAGATCTGACATACAAATAGCGTCGTGTCATGTGGAGTCGCGGTCCGTTGCATAGGATTCAAGGTCAACAGAGTTGATGTTGCCGGATTTTCGCCACTTCCAGTTTGGTGATGGACGCAACAGCAAAAATGTCACTTTTTTTTCCTCCTTTACGGTATGAGTTCGAGCCTGCCTGCTTACTACCACGTTTTTTTTTGTTTTTTTTGCTGCTCAACTCACACCACCAAACACCCGGGCAACGCTGGGCACCCAGGCTAGTATTATATAAAAGTCACTTTGTGTGCGTGTGTGTGTGTGTGTGTGTGTGTTCCTTTCTTATAGGTTCTGAAACGACAGAGCCTATCTTTTGCAAACTTCACACAAAGCTAATTTATGTCTGGCAGTGTTCTTAGTTATGTCTTGTACAGAAATTCATCTGATAAGTATAAAAAAATCCCATCTTAAAAATAGCTTTTCTGTCTTATAGATAAAAACGAATCATTTTTACAGGGGAATATTTTACGTTACACCAGCTAAAGGAGATAATAAAATTTCAACAAATCATTTTTCTAAGAAAAAAAAAAGAAGTGATCTACTGGTTGGTCTACTGCCAGCTAAGAGCTCGCCATACAGGATGTCTTTGGGGATTTAGCCATCCTGCATGTAAACGACGTGGCCCAGCCAGCACAGACGTCTCTGGGAGAGAAGGGAAAACATGCTTGGAAGATTTGCTTTTGCAAGAACGTCTTTGTTCAGAACGCTGTCTTGCCATGTAATGCCTAAGATCTTTCTTAGATTGCGCAGATGGAAGGCATTTAGTCTGCACTCTTGATGCTTGTAGAGGGTCTCACTGCAGTAGAGTAATATGCTGAGGATACAGGCTGTAGGGGGGTGGGATAGAGGTAGTACTTTTGGTAGCTTGGCATGCTGTTTCCGTTTTCCTGCTTTCCGGCTGACTACAATATGGTTGTCTTCAAGTCTAACGTAAATAAGTTCTTGATGAGCCGTTCCATATAAGTTATCAAATTTAACAAATTTTCATTACTAATGATTATTATATTGTCCAATTTCTACTGTACACTCTTTAACCCTTATCCTTGAGTAGCCTCTTGGCCTTGATAATGAGTTGATACCTATGAAAAAAAAAAAAAAGAAAAAGTCCTATGTGAACAAGTTCTAATTGAATCGTCCCCCTAAGTAATCCAAGTTACAAAATTCCCACTGTTTACTATGCTAAAATCACAATGACTAATGTATACCTATTAACCCTTATCCTCGAGTGGCCTCTGGGCCTTGATAAGTGGTGACACCCTTGTAAAAAAAAAAAAAAAAAAGTGTAGGGAAGTAAACCTATCCAATCAGAAGTGGAGCCCCGAAGGCGGATCAGTGTGCTGTGCAACCTGACTCTAGCAACTCCTGCAACCAAACTAGTGGCAAATGTACTGCTCTGCATTTCTTTGGAACACACTAGTGAGTGGATAACAGAATGTGAAAGCCGTTCAAAGCAATTAACAGAGTTTTAGCCTCCATATTCTAGGATGTGCAAGGTACTTATTCAGTGATTTCCTTAAGAAATAAAGAACTATCAATAGCGAATATGGCATCATGAAAAAAGAAATCGATCCAAAATAGACACAAAGGAAGAAAAAAGTGCTTCTTCAATAAGAAAATGTATGATGTTGCAAGAGGATTGTAACGACGGCAAAACTACATTAATTGCTGATTGAATTGCTTACGCACACGACCTATTCTCCAGATTCGGCTGCTAAGGCATACTGGTTATTTGCAGACATAAAAAAGAGATTTGGTTCCAATTAAGAAGTGATATGTAAAACTCAGGTGTATTTTGAGGTTAAAGATAGATCGTGCTACAAAAAAGTTCTCAAATATTTAGAGGTTGGAATCAGTTTATCACTTCAGAAGATGATCATGTTGATGAATAAAGTTGAATTTTGTTTAAAAGTTGTTGTTTTATTAATTGGACACGAAGTTACTAAATGAGGTGATCTGCATAGATATGCAACTGAAATAAAAAATATAAATAGAAAAAACAGAAAGACCAGTATGTGATACACTACACAATAAATGTCTCAGTAAATACGCTGCCTACATACCAATACACAAAAGAGCGCCACACCTAAATCGTTTACTGACGATACAGCAAATAATTCCTACATTTTTTTATTGGAGGAATCAATGTAAACATAATTTATATATATATATATATATATATATATATATATATATATATATATACAGATTTTGTTTTGTTTTGTTAACTAGGTTGAATTGTTGATATGCAACTCTTTATATAAATAGCAAAAGCACACACATCTGCTTACACAAAAAACAATATGCATTTTTCAATGAATGGTAACTTTTCACTTTCAAAAACTTATTCTTTCAAAATCTTTCTGATAATATTAATTGAATGTTTCTAAATTTTAATGAATCATTTTTCTCAACGAAGATTTAGAAACGTCGCATTTTCTTTGTTCAACTTAACGTTATTTTTTCCTTTACTAATTTAATTGGTTGTATAGACAAATATAATTATATAGCAAATATTAGAAAGAAAGTTTGATTTGAAATTTTTACCTCATTTTAATAATTAAAATCTTGCACAATTCTCTGTAATTCTCTAGTGTTAATGACAATAGAAAGAAAAAAAAAACAATTGCGCATTGATTTTGCAGAGAACTTCCAAACAATATTTACATTTTTTGCTATAGACATTGTTGTTATAAATTCAATAACTCAGAAATATATAGTAGGTAATCACTCCATACATTATCAAACACTGTTCATACCATTGATCAATGTTAGTACTCACATAAGGATCCTCATCTTTTGCTTAATAATCATTTTATCTCATTAGCCCTTATATTTAAATGGTTCTGTAGCATTCGATGGTAAAAAAGAAATGGCAACCCATAATCATGTTGAAAGTGTAATGATATTATGAATAACGGAATAAAAAGGGGAGATAATGAAGAGCGTCACAATCACCACAAGCAGGGCTCTAAATCTGTCAGTTTTGTTTTCCTTTGTAGATGAAGAAAAAGAAAGTAAGGCAAAAATATTATTTAGAAAACAAAACAAAACAAAATTAGTGGCGAGGTGGCAAAGTTGAATGTCATTATTTATTCGTAAATGAGATTTCAACGATTCTTTAGTCTTAACTGGATATTCAGAGCGTTGTTTGTAACTGTTTTAAAAAAAAAAAGGCGAAAATTTAGAGAATTAAAAAAATGTAAAAATATATTCAATATGATTTAATTGTTGTTGTGATTTGAATTTAATTGATTGTATAGACAAATATAATTATATAGCAAATATTAGAAAGAAAATTTGATTTGAATTTTTCACCTCATTTTAATCATTAAAATCTTGCACAATTCTCTGTAACTCTTTAGTGTTAATGACAATAGAGAATGAAAAAAAAAGATGTAAAAATATATTTAATGTGATGTAATTGTTGTTGTGATTTGAATTATATCATGTTAAAAATGTGAAAGAAAATTCAATAGGTATTTTTAATATAAAAAGTCTAAGCAAAACAGTTACTCTATTAAAAACCGTTTCTGGTGATTGCAGCAGCTGTGGGGGCTGACTATTAGCATGAAAGTAAAAAGGCCTGCGATCTCCTCTTTAAATGACTGTTGAGAGAAGCAGCTCTAAAAATGTGAAAAAAATTTAAAGTGAACGAAATGAACACATATTTTCTGGAAACTAACACCAAGCATTGGCAAAACAGATTATTATATGAATGTTTTGGCTCGAAACCTATAATAATCGATGGATTAGGGTAAAACTCTCAAGAAGAATAAAAAAAAAAAATAAAAGATAAATAAAGTCATGGAGTAGATTGTAGCTTCAAGGAAATAATTCCTACCACAAA
This sequence comes from Euprymna scolopes, assembly GCF_053919585.1. Lineage (NCBI taxonomy): Eukaryota > Metazoa > Mollusca > Cephalopoda > Sepiida > Sepiolidae > Euprymna > Euprymna scolopes. Next base: position 99,834,626 of record NC_136492.1, read on the forward strand.
ACATACGAACAATAATAATTTTTCACCAATTTTATTTCTTTAAATTCCTTTTGGACTTCAAATGATTAAATAACAATATTGATTGTTACTCTTTAACAAAAACTGTTTTTATTTTAGAAGAATAATCTTGAAAGATTAATTGATTCCACCAAATTTCCAAATCTTTATATATATATATATATATATATATATATATATATATATATATATATATATATATATATATATATATATATTAATTAAAAAAAATTTCTCTTCAAAGTAAATAATACATAAAAAATGTACGATGATTTGATGTGAAAGGTTGTTGTTTGATCAGTTAAAAAGAAACGTTTAAAATGTCAGAACATTTGTTTCTAATATTAGTTTTACAGACTTTTAATTTGGAATACTATGTTTTAAAGCAGGTTCGATAACCTTCGCCACTAATAAGAACATTGAGAATGCTGATTCCAAATCCGCAGTTAATTAGGCTCTTGGGTGAATCGTTTAATTGTGAATTTGCAAACACACATACACACAAATTTGCTTATATATATAGAGAGAGAGATATTACCACTATTTACATGCGTCACTACCTACTTATGTTATCGTGTTATATATTGTAACTATATGAAAATCTCACTCGTTAAACGTCTAAAGCAAATCCTTTTCCTAGTCTCCTCCAATAGAAATTTGAAAAAATAGTTCTTGATATAGAAATGTATGTGTTTTTGTTTTCACTAATAGAAACATTTTTTTTATTGTTTTCTTTCCGTTTCTAACAGGTAGCGAAGATATTGTTGGTGGCAATTTAAAACTAATCCTTGGTTTGATATGGCATCTCATCCTGCGTTATCAAATTGGAAAGACAAAATTCCCACCCAAGAAAATCATGCTCGCCTGGCTACAGAGTGCACTTCCAAAATGTGAAATCAGCAATTTTAGCAGCAGCTGGAACGATGGTGTTGCTCTGCAGTAAGTTTGAAAATGTCTACCAAAATTTGCCCAGCAAAAAATAGTCACTTCATTTAAATAACCAAATATTTGTTGTTGTTTTTTTTATATTCAGTTTCTTTTGCATTTTGTAACTTTATATTTTGCTATTTGCAGAAGATAAATAGACCACCTGTGACCCGTTTGGTTAGCAACATTAGTAGATTGTACATTATGCTTTATGTCACCTGATGGAAGCCATATTTAAAGAATGATTACGTTTATATAATAGTAACTTGAGAACATAAAATTAATTGTTAGTTCAAAAGTGACTTATGTTTTTAATGAGTTTTTGTACGTGTGTGTGTGCGTGCGAGTGTGTGTGTGTGTGCGTGTGTGTGTGTGTGTGAGAGAGAGAGAGAGATTGTTTTTTGTAGACAATGGAATTATTTATTATTAAGTTTTAATTGTGATCTTCAGTCGGGGGAGTGGAAGTATTTGGTTGAATATGTTTTACTTTTATTTTGAATGAGTTCATTTGAAGGTTAACATTTTTTATACGATATAATCAATACAATAAAATAAAATACAATATAATAAAATCAATACCATACAATAAATACAATACAATCAATGCAATACAATAAGATCAATGCAATACAATACAATAAAAAAACAGTACAATACAATACAAACAAAGGCCTTCGACAAGGTATGGCATAAGGGTCTACTTCACAAGATTTCCAGCTACGGTATAACTGGAAATGTTTTCTCAATCATTAAATCATTTCTCTCCGATAGGCTCATAAGAGTAGTGGTAGATGGACAAAAATCGGAGGCCTGCAATATAAATGCTGGAGTCCCTCAGGGGTCAATCCTGGGCCCAACTCTCTTCCTGATCTACATCAATGACCTCCCTAAACACATACTTAAATCATTCGTTGACATCTATGCTGATGACACGACCATCTACGGCAACACATCAAAGGCTGTAAATGACAAAGTTCTCTCTGATTCTCTCTCCTCTGATCTCGAGCGCCGTGTGGTTCAGTGGGGGAAGAGGTGGCTGGTTACCTTTAATGCATCCAAAACCAAACTGCTATCCTTACATCATCAACGCTCTGATCCCCATCTGGCATCAATTGTGATGGATGGCTCTCGTCTTGGTGAGGCCCCGTGTTTTGACAAGCTTCTGGGTTTGACCTTTACTCCTGATCTGAAATGGAACACGTACATCAAGTCTGTTGCCAAGGTCGCTGGAAAGATGGTGGGATCCTTCTACCGCTCCAGAAGATATCTCACTACTGATGCAATTCTCTATCTATATAAAAGCCAAGTACGTCCAAGGATGGAATACTGTTGCCATATCTGGGCAGGAGCTGCTAAAAACAGCCTATCCTGCCTTGACAGAGTACAAAATAGACTTCGTGGCTTGGTGGGGGATGCCCTTTTCTCTACCCTGCAACCTCTCTCCCACAGAAGAGACGTTGCGAGCCTGTCCTTGTTTTACCGTTATTTCCATGGCAGATGCTCGTCTGAACTCCAATCTCTGGTCCTCCCTCACCAATCTTTCACGAAAAACACCCGTCTAGCTGAATCCACTGTGACAAATTTCCCCCACTCTATATCTGTGCCTAAATCAAAACGCAGATTCCATGAACAAAGCTTCTTTCTTAGAACTGCACGCCTGTGGAACTCTGTTCCGTCTGCCTGCTTCCCTCCGGACTACAACTTGGATGTCTTCAAGTCCAATGTTAACAAATTCCTAATGAACCGCCCCCTTAAGTAAACATTTCAGCAAATCTCCTCACTAACGTAATGTACTTGCAATAACCCTTATCCCTGAGTGGCTTCCGGGCCTTGATAAGTGGTGATCACTGTGTAAAAAAAAAAAAAAAAAAAAAACAATACAATAAAATACAATACAATACAAACAATACAATAAAGTACAATACAATACAAACAATACAATAAAATACAATACAATACAAACAATACAGTACAATACAATACAAAACAGTACAATAAAATACAATATAATACAAGCAATACAGTACAATACAATCAATACCATACAATACAGTACAGCCAATACAATACAATGCAATCATGACACTCAATAAAATACAAGACAATCAATATAATACAAACTACAATACAGTCAATACAAGACAATACTATACAAATCAATACAATCAATACAATTGATACAATCAATACAATCAATACAGTACAAACAATACAATACAATCAATACAATGCAATACAAAAATTATTCAATAAGAATATTGCATTTAATGATCTTAGAAAGCCATAAAAAAGTTTCTTGTTTGATCTGTGTTTAATAATTAGGCCATTATTATTATTGATCATAAATGACTAAGAACAAAAAGAATATTGTTATAACTAGCGAGGAGACCTGGTGGACATTTCACAGTGTTTTGTGCAACCATTTATTACAAAAAATATTTCTTTTGAAATAATGAATGTCAGATTCAATACCATTAAGAAAAATAAGAAGAAATTTTTTTTCCCTCGTAAAAATAATTGTTATTATCAGCTTTGTTTTATTTATTCAAAGAGTATTACTCTTTGAATAAATAAAACGAATATGTTTCTTTTTTATATAAATAAAGCACAGTGTCAAACTGAATTAACTTGCTGTGAATCTAGATTCTTAAGCATTTCATCAGCTTAACTAGTGGAAAAACACATTTGTTGTGGTATCATCTCTATTCAGATATACAATACAGTATGCAATACATTTAATCCACTCAGAGAATCAAACAGCAAGCATTACCTGCTGACACTCGACAATCAGTCCAACATAATCTGGGCTCTGTCTGTAAATACCAATTTTTAAGAAGTCCACCCTCCTATACCTAGCCTTCTCTTTTGGGGGAAAAAATTAATTGATTGTTAAGTACCCAAAGCATCCCCACCAGGAATGCTGATAGGGCTGCCCAGACAGTCTTTAAATGGCCAGAATGCTCTTTCTTTATGGGTGCTAGGTTACTCTCCTCATTTTCTAGCCTTGTACCACATGATTTTTATGTGAGAATAAAGTAAAAATCGAGCAGTGATCACTACTCACGATCAAGAATCCATTCGTGACAATCAATCCGCAGAGCATTGGCCAATCCGATGGCCTTTTATCTGTCAGGCTTAATTATTAGTCCTGGGTAGATTTATCCACACAATAATTAAAATATTTCAAATGTAACTTATTTTATTTATTTATTATGATTTACTATTAAAATCATATTTTAATGCATCAAAATAATTAGCTAAATAGTTTTTTTTCTTTTTTTTTTAATTTTAAACTTTAAAAAGTTTTAGAAAGAAAACAGAATATTTTATGATGTTAGTCATTTGTTTTCAAATTTTCAATTTAAAGTTATTGTTTTTATTTGTCGAAAAAAAAGTCAAATTTGTGAGAACGCGATTGTTAATGAATTTCATGGAACTTCATGTTTTTGCAAAGATTTTCACAGTTAAAACAGTTAATCACAGAATCAATTTTAATTCACTTGAGTTTGATAGTTTAGAATAAGAATCTGATGCAATAATAATGATAAACAATTTTTGTCATTATTTTGTAAAACAGCATAAAATATCTTTAAAAGTTGTGCAGTTCTTTTTTAATCATCATTAATAAATGGAAATTAAAAAAAATTTTTTTTCATTTTTATAAAATCCTGTTCAGGATTGTTATGCTTCCTCATTCCCTAATAATAAAAATGGTTTTCTTCTTCATACTTGTCAAGTTGTACGTTTTTATTGTTGATTAAATTTCTATTCAATCTTTTCTTCCATCTGTTCAGTGCCCTTATAGAGTATTGCCGGCCTGGCACCTGTCCAAACTGGGAGACACTTGATAGATCAAAAAAGTAAGTCATATATTTTTTTTATTCCATTGTTTCAAGAGAATGATGTCATTTTAGTCACCATTTCCACAAATTATGTTTTGTTAAAATATTAGTTCACAACAAAAATATTAGGTTAAATATTATGGAAATGTATGTAGATATCATAGAATTATATTAGTTTTCATTTACAATTTTACAAGTTGACCAATAAAAATTGTAATATTCGTCCAATTGATTCCAATCAACAGAAACAGGATGCCAGATTCAATGATGGATGACAAGTGATATTGTTACTTGGACAGTATAGGCTTGTTGTCTTTTTTTATTTCTCTTGCATATTGGGGAGACGCCGCTCCTTTCCTAAGAGTACTCTACTTATCTTTGATCCTCACATTCTAATGCTGAGCAAGTACCATTTTTTTAATCTTTAGCATGATTCAACTGAGGACACTTTAAGCATCATTAAATGGCATCATACCTGGTAATAATAATTGAAAGAAAATTTTATTAATTTTATTAATAATATTGATAATAATAATGAGGATCCTCCTCCTCCTCCACCACCACCACCACCACCGTCTCCTACTTTTCAAAGTAAATCTTGACAATAAAACAGATAAGCATTGTAATTCACACTTTGTTTTATGTTTACTTGCTTGAAAGACTCATAAGTATTACTTATTTGGTGGTTAATCAATTTCACCTTTTTCAAATCAGGTGACAATTTAACTAATGTAATTGCTCAAAACTTTTACAATCCACAAGATGCAAAACACTACAGCTTGTATATATGATTTCCTCAACTCTGTAAGTGGGTTCTTTACAACAATCAACGATGTCGACGAAACTTCACACTTCCCAGGGTCAGAGTTGCCCCAAAAGAAGGTCATGCTGACTGTTTGGTGGTCTGCGATCAGTTTCATCCATTACAGTTTTTTTAATGCAGGTACAGCGAAGAAGTACTGTCAACAAATGGATGAAATGCATCAGAAACTTCGACAACAACACCCAGTTATTAGTCAGAAACTTCGACAACAACACCCAGTTATTAGTCAGAAACTTCGACAACAACACCCAGTTATTAGTCTGTTCAACAGAAGGTACTTCGAGTATATTAGACAGGCTACTGCCTCAGGGTTTCAAAGGAATCAAACTCATGTTCAGAGTTGTTTAGGAATAAAACGATGAACCTTGAGATGCTTGATAAGTTTATGGCAATGTGTGACAATTGTCAAATCTGCTACATTTAAAATGTTTCTCCAAACTTTTGACAAAACATTTTATCAGTCAAACTACAGCTTTTGAATGGCCTACATAGTTCACAACCAACTGAGTGTCAATTCAAACAAATGAATCATCAAGAGAAGAAGAAAACTTGTCTCCATTCACAATGTTGTTGAACAAATAAATCAAATGTCACATTATTGACATAGCTTTTTTATTATCGGCTTAGCCTAAACGCATTCCAGTGTTATCGTGTAAAAAGCTTTGTGTGCTTGTTTAAGAAAGTCCTGCTTTTTTATCTGTCATTTGAAACTTTGGATTATCACATTCCTCGGTCTCAGAACATTCTGAATGAATTGCGTTTCCCTAACGAATATCAAATTAGAAGCGGATTATTTTTATTGAAACTGTCATCATACAATTCCAAAGAAATTTGCATTCATATTAGTAGAATATAATAAAGTATAAAAAAATCGATAATCAAAAAATCAATAATAAAGTATAAAAAATCGATAATCAAAAAATCAATAATAAAGTATAAAAAAATCGATAATCAAAAAAATCAATAATAAAGTATAAAAAATCGATAATAAAATATCAATAATAAAGTATAAAAATCGATAATCAAAAAATCAATAATAAAGTATGAAAAATCGATAATCAAAAACTGATTAAAGAAGGAACACTCCGATACAGCCTCAAATCACAAAAGGATTTGAGAAGTTTAATCACTGCACAAACAGAAGCGCTTAGTGTATAAAATATCCGGTATATTCTTTTATAATATGGAGACGCATTCAAAGTGAATGTTTCCTTTTAGAGCACAATTAAACCATGATAGTTGATTTTTACATGTTAAACTTTAATTCAAGCAATTATATAAAATAAATTTTATAAAATAAACTGTAGGTTCTCTACAGTGCAATGTAGATTACAATGTATTGTGGACTAAGCCATCGTGGGAGAGCAGTATATGAAAATTCCTATCGGTGCATCATGGCGAGTCCCCAACTAGATCAGGTAATCAATCGATTTGCTTGAAAAATGGGCAATTTCACCGATTTCGATGACAATGAAAGTATTGGAAGTGTGAAACATTCATTCATCCTAATTCAATCCTGGCCAACGTCGGGTCCTTCGCTTGTGTTGATGATCTATACATTTTAATTTTGTTTCGAGCTTAAAAACAATACACATTTATAATTTTATCTTTAGTACCAATAATGGGAAATTAAGTTTTAAACAAAAACAAACCAAATAATAAACAATTACAAGAATTCCGATATCTTCAAAAGTTCCAATTTTCTTAATTTCCGATTCTAATTTCGATTAATTGTCCCAACACTAATATATATATATATATATATATATATATATATATATATATATATATATATATATATATATATATATATATATCAAGTTGACAAGAAAGTTCTTGCGGTTTTAACTTTTAAATTCAGATGAACATATCTTGGCTCAAACAAAAATTGATTCATCGAAATAAGCACCATCAGAATCAACCCAATTTTGCCAACGCAAAACAAGTGTATTTAACATAAAAATCTTGCGTGCTGGTATTGATGAAGTCACTGAAGGCGTTTTTTGATATCGTTTAGGATTTTGAAACATTTATCATGCAGAAAGTTGTTGAGATGCTTGAAAAAGTGGTAGTCAGTAGGTGAGAGGTCTGGAGAGTATGGTGGATGGGGCTGAGTTTCGTAGCCCAATTCGTTTAACTTCTGCAGGGTCAACGTGCGGTCGGCATTGTCGTGGAGAAGAATTTGGCCTTTTCTATTGACTAATAACTGGGTGTTGTTGTCGAAGTTTCTGATGCATTTCATTCATTTATTGACAGTACTTCTTCGCCGTAATAGTTTTACCTGCATTCAAAAAACTGCAATGGATGAGACCGATCACAAACCACCAAACAGTAGCATGACCTTCTTTTGGTGCAACTCTGACCCTGGGAAGTGTCGTGGAGTTTCGTCGACATCGTTGATTGTTGTAAAGAACCCACTTTTTATCACAAGTCACAACCCAGTCGAGAAACTGATCATTCTTGTTGCATAAAAGAAAGTAAAATGACACTTCATAATGGCGTTTCTTTTGGTTGTTGTTCAATTTGTAAGGCACCCATTTATCAAGTTTTTTTTTGTTTTTCCAATCTCTCTTATGTGGTTGAAAATCGTCGTATACGTTACATCTAATTCAGAAGCAAATTCCCAAACTGTTGTGCGTGCATTGGTTTCAATTGAGGCTCCTTATTGATAGTTGTCAACATCCAATAGCCGACCATTACACTCATCAACTTCAAGACTCGATTGTAATTTTAACGATTAGATCGAACGAAAAAAGCTTTTTAAAATGATATATAAAGTAAAAGTATTATAACGAAAACTTATTTGAAAATACATCATTTGAAATCAGAATTATAAATTCCACAAGAACTTTCTCATCAACCTAATATATTAATATGCATAATGTATATCTATATCAATATATATAATTGATATCAATATTAATATGCATTATTGATATGTAAATTAATATCTATATCTATAAAGTTGAGTTTTTGTTCGCTCTGACATTGATATTAGAAGCCTACTTTTTCTATATTAATTTATTTTTATTTCGGACTATTATTCTCATCTTTATTAGTTGTTGTTTTTTCATCTTTATTGGTTGTTGTTTTTCACGACGTTTCGGCCAACTATTCCTCTGGCCTTCGTCAGGTGGTAACCGCAACGGATAGAAACTTTGAATCTCGTAACTGCATTCTCAGCAATCACTGCCATCCGTAGTTGTTGTCGTCTCACCACGTTTTTGGCCAAGTAAACCTCTGGCACGCTTTGGGTAGGATTGAAACCGCTATCTTCAGACAATGTCCATCTGGAACCGTAGAGATTCAACGTCTCTATCAACTGCGCCACGGGCACCGAAGGGCGATCAAGGTTTGATTTTTTGATCTTATAAATCCACGTTTATTTATTATTTGATCTTCCATAGTCGGGTATATTTATTGGTATAATTGGTATATATATTATTCCTTAATTGGAATTCATTTTTGAGATGAGCATTATATATATATTAATTTATTAAATAAATTAATATATATAATGCTCATCTCAAAAATGAATTCCAATTAAGGAATAATATATATACCTACTTTTTCTATTTAAAAATTATTAAAACAAACTTCTTAATATACTTAGTCATGGATATGCAAGTGACTTCATGAATTAATTATTCATTTTTATTGTTTCGTATTAGATGATTGGTTGCATTTAACCATTAAGCTTATTTTTTATGCATAGTTTCCACATTGTGTATAATTGTGAAGAATTTAGGATGCAAACATTCGAGCACACGGACATAAGTGATCTTATATGTGTGTGTGTGGGGGGGGTGAAATGACTCTATCAAACTCCTCTCTGAATATTTGATGTACAGACTTGAAACTTGATATTTAGGGTATTTGGACCTCGGTAACACTTTCGATTTTGTAAATCTGTAAAACTAACTGCTAAGAGATCAAAATTGAAAAAATAAAGACCTAACATTTGCGGAGGTAAACTGATTAATTGCTGAGCATGCGTACATGTATATTTTTAGCTTTAAGTTGCTTAATTTTTAGCCGTTTTTTTTTTTTACATTTGACGATAACGACGAAGGCTGAACATTGACTGTTTTAGTTTCAATTTTTAGTTTCAATTTTAGTTCAAAATAGACTTCGTAGCCTAATAAGAGATGCCCCTTTTCACTTTCCTGCAACCTCTTTCTCATAGAAGAGATGTTGCGAGCCTGTCTTTGCTTTATCGTTATTTTCATGGCAAGTGCTCGTATGAGCTCCAATTTATGGTCCCCCCCCTTACCAAACTTTCACGAGAAACACTATCAATAATTTCCCCCACTCGTTATCTGTGCCTAAACCTAAACATAGATTCCATGAACGAAGTTTCTTTCTTAAAATTGCACACCTGTGGAACTGTCTTCCATTTTCCTGCTTTCCAGCTGACTACAGTCTGATTGTCTTCAAGTCCAATGTAAACAAGTTCTTGATGAGCCGTTCCACTTAAATTAACAAATTTACCGAATTTCCATTACTAACGATTACTATATTGTTCAATTGACTACTGTACACTCTTTAATCCTTAACCTCGAGTGGCCTCTTGGTCTTGATAAGTAGTGATGCTTATGTAAAAAAAAAATCCAACTGATGGCACCGAGGTCATTTTTTTTTAACTTTTGAAATCATTATTATATATATTGGGTACAATATAATAATTAATAGAGAATTTGCTCTATAATAATATATACGGAATCTGCATGAATTAAAATATCATATTTAAGCATATTTTACGATCAGGCAACAATGGTCAGCCTGTTAAGTTAATATACATAATTGATATCTATATTAATATGCATAATTGATATCTATATTAATATGCATAATCGATATCTATATTAATATGCATGATTAATATTGATATCTGTTTACGATAACATGTTCAAATAAATCCTTTGATTCAACATATTTTAACACAATTTATATTTTCAGATTAGACAACTGTAGAAATGCCATGAATATTGCCAAAGAGAAGTTTGATATTCCTCTTGTTGTGCGGCCAGAAGATATGGCAAGCGAACATTTAGACGAACTTTCTGGCATGACTTACCTGTCCTATTATATGAAACAAGATTCGCCGGGTTATCACGCCACTCTAAAGCGAGTCTGCACAATTCTACAGAGAAAAATTAACAATTTTACTGTGAGTCAAACTTTCTTTTCATTTCAGTTTAGATATTTTAAAACTGGCAACACTTTTAAATAAATCGAAAATCAAAACCATTTCTGTCCAAACGATTTATGGGTTTTAAAAGCAAAGTAAAATTACATTTAAAAGAATAAAAGAAAAGTAAATTGAATTACATTTGAAAGTATAAAAAAAAGTAAAATAAATTACATTTAAAAATCTATATATCTATAAAAGTGAAAGTGTCTGTCTGTCTGTCTGTCTGTGTCTATGTACATTTCCCTACGCAATAACTCTGTCAATTTTCAGTCTACAGACTCGAAATTTGATATGGAGATTTGGGAAAATCTTTGTAATCCGTTTTTGGCCAAAAATTTATCTGTTAAGGAGTCAAAGTTAAACGATTTGACCTTTGAGAATTCTAACAAACTCCTCCGCCAATTTTGGGTATAAACAAGTGAAATTTTAGATATAGGTTCCTTGGACATGGATCTAACTTAATAACTTGATTTGAGCCCAAAACAATAAATGTTAAGGGGTCATAATAGAGGTTAAAGTTTTTTTTTTAAAAATTGACTTCTGCGGTCTCTACCAAATTACTCAGACAATTTCTGGTCTAAACATTTGAAATTTTACATAAAGGGTATTCAGAGATAGGGCAAGCTTTTTAATCGGTTTGGGTCGAAAATTTTAGCTACCAATATATAAATGTACGTATGTATGTTTGCATGTTTGCCTAAAACTTTCGTCAGAAGCGACGGATTTTCACAAGATTAGTATCCTTTTGAAGCTCGATCCTTCAGACGACAAATACCGAAAAATTGGCTAAAAAAATTAATTTTTTTCAACCTCAACTGGGCACTTTTCTACAGGGAGGGGTCGCTTTTTTCACCGATATTCTCGAAAGTCATCCCCTCTTTTCGATTGTCTAGCCTTAATTTAAACTTACATCACTTCCGGTTTGGCGGTGGTCGTAACAGCAAAGACGTCACGTTTTCCCCCGTTCTTTTCCTCCTTCGCGGTACAGGTCCCAGCTTGCCTTCCTACTACTACTTTTTTTTTTTTTTTTGCTCAACACACACCTCCAAACACCCGCGCAACGCCGGGAACCCATACTAGTATAAAATAAAAGTAAAATAATTTACATTTAAAAAAGTAAAAAAATTTAATTAAATTACATTTAAAGGTATAAAATAACATTTGCTTAAATAACATTTTAAAATATAAACTAACAGTAAAATAATTTACATTTAAAAACATAAAAATAAAAGTAAAATAACTTACATTTAAAAATGTAAAAAAAAAGTTAATTAAATTATATTTAAAAGTATAAAATAACATTTAATTAAATGACATTTAAAAATGTAAAAAAAATTAAACAAATAACATTTAAAAATATAAAATAAAAATAAAATAACTTACATTTCAAAGTATAAAATAAAAGTAAAATAATTTACTTTAAAAGTTAAATTTAAATAAATTACATTTAAACTTTAATGAAATTTCTTTCATCAATATTGCAAAAAAAATCGTGAGATGGATTCTTAATCAAATATTCATGTGTGTTTTGTATTTCAATGTAGGTTTTCTCTTGTTAGCTGTTGTTATCACAACGTTTTGGTTGGTTTGATCTCCAGTCTTTAAGCAGAATATTATTGTAAAAGGGAGAATTTACGTGCTACTTAAGGAAATAACTCTGCGCATATGTATATATATATATATATATATATATATATATATATATATATGCGTGCTGACTTAATTTCAGTAAAGAGAGTCAGGCCGAAACAGCGACATCAGCAGCCCCACAGCCATCCACATCTATCTGCTATTTGAAAAATAATTAATTTGAAAAAATTCTCCAAATCAATCATCTTGAGAAAGTCTTGAAATAAAAATGAAACATTGATAAATATACAAATAATTTTTTTTTTTTTTTTTTTTTTTCGTTTATAATTATACTAGCCTGGGTGTCTGGCGTTGCTGGGATGTTTGAAGGTTTGTGTTGAGCAAAAAAAAAATAAAGTGGTAGTAGGCAGGCAGGCAGGCAGGCAGGCAGGCTCGAACCCGTACCGCAAAGAACCTAAAAAAACAAAAAAAAACTGATGCCTTTACTGTTGCGCCCATCGCTAAACCAGAAGTGACGTAGATTTAAATTAAGGTAAGACAATCGAAAGGGGGGATGATTTTCGAAAATATCGGCGAAAAAAGCGACCCCTCCCCGTAGAAAAGTGCCCAGTTGAGAGTTAAGGAATTCATGTTTTTGGGCCAATTTTTCGATATTTGTCGTCCGAAGGATCGAGCATCAAAATGGTACCAATCTCATGGAAATCCGCCGCCTCTGTCGAAAGTTTTAGGCATACATACATACATACATACATACATACATTTAAACAGACAGGTGAGATTTATATTATAGTATATATATATATATATATATATATATATATATATATATAAAACACTATAGTGTTTGAATATATGGTTAAGTGTTATTCATTTAGAACTGCTTTAAAGCTCACTCATTTTGCAACCAAAATATCAAACAATTTTTATAATTCATGGGTCACCTTCTGAGCTATATTTTGAAATAAAAATTTTCAATTTTCGTTCATTAAAACAAAAGTTATAATAAAATTACTGGTGTTCAAAAGTCTTCAGAATAAGTAAGGAATGTGAGGGACAATTTCTTCTGATGGCTGTTGGTTACCATAGCAACTTTTTGTTGTCGACACCTTCATAAATCATAGAGGGAATGTTGCTCACATGCCATCTTATTTAGGTTCTATAAAGAGAGTTAACAAAAGTGATGCTCTTTGCCATGCTACGGCTGATGATCTTTCGCTTATGAGGTCGCCCGTTAATTCTGTTTCTCTCTTTTTTTATCCTTCTTTCTGTTTATTTACTTAATTACGTCTTTTACTTGATTTTTTTTATTTAGTTAATTTAAGAAGTTGGTAATAATTTTTTATGGATTGTTGACAATGCGTATGATATTGAATACAAAAAAAATATTATTACAAAGTAAAGCCTGGAAAAATCATGGATTATACAGAAATATATTAGCATGAAAAGTAATATGGTTAAGATTAAACTCAGAAAAGTAAAAGGACTGGTTGTTAAAACTAGAAAGGAAAAAGACAAGATATTCTAGTAAAAAATATAATAAATTTATAACTTAAAATATATATTTTCTTTTTAATTCAATTTCACATTATATCATCAATTCTTAATGCTGTAATATAATAAATATATAGTCATAAATTTATTATATTTTTTACTAGAATATCTTGCCTTCTTCTTTTCCAGTTTTAACAAACAAATAGTCCTTTTACTTTTCTAAGTTTAATTTTAATTATATTACTTTTCATGCTCTATTAATATATATATATATATATATATATATATATATATATATATATATATATATATATATATATATATATATATATATATATATATATATATAACGAGCCTGAGTGCCCGGAAGTGACGTAGATTTAAATTAAGTCTAGACAATCGAAAAGAGGGGATGATTTTCGAAAATATCGGCGAAAAAAGCGACCTCTCCCTGTAGAAAAATGCCCAGTTGAGAGTGAAGGAATTAATGTTTTTAGCCAATTTTTCGATATTTGTCGTCCGAAAGGTCGTGCCTGAAAACGATACTGATCTCCTGAAAATCCGTCGCCTCTGTCAAAAGTTTTACGCAGACATACAATCATAAGTACATACATACATTTAAAAAAAAAACAGGTGAAATTTATGTTATAGATAGGAGCAAGTAGTGTTGAGCTTTCCTTATCTTGATAAATTTTGTTTTGTTAAAGATTTACTCATTGATAGCATAATTAAATAATAATTAAAACATTTAAACACAGATTATCTCATGAAGTTAGTTACCTCATACCTATATTACAATAGTTCTTGTGGTTCTACTATCTCTATTCTTAAACTGATTTTATATCTGTAGTATTTTGAATGCAGGGTCACAATATGTTTTCCCTTACAAAATAAGAATTGACTGGCAATTTATCTGCCTATTTAGTTCCTTTGTCTAACTATAGATCACTCTCTCTCTCTCTCTCTCTCTCTCTATATATATATATATATATATATATATATATATATATATATATATATATATATATATATATACATACATACATATAGACATTTATGCATGCATACATACATATATATATATATATATATATACTTGGGGACATACATATACATATACATATACAATACTTGGGGATATATATATATATACTTGGGGATATATATATATATATATATATATATATATATATATATATATATATATATATATATACTATATGGGGATATACATGCGACTGGGGACCGCTTGTGAATTTCATACTCCCATGGAACTTCCTCCTTTGGAGGAAGCCGATTATATATATATAGCGAAATGGGATTTGTAAACAAAATCTTTAGTAGGTCCTACTTGATTTAGTTACAGTGATCTTATATGTCTCACTGTATTCCATAATATATTCCGGGACTCTTTTATTTAATGGAAAATGTTTCACCTGAAACTCGTGTGGTTTTAAGTGCTTGCGATATTGATGAGATAAAGTATTTTTTCTTCTCATGACAATAATCACTGAGTTTCTGTTTTTCTCATAGACTGACTGGAATAATGGCCAACTTGTTTGTGGACTTGTCAGAGCTGTAGGAGGAAACGTACCACCAAGTATAAATGGTGAAACAAATGAAGAAGTTCTACAGAAAGGTAAGGATAAAAATAATGTTATGCACTAATATCAAAGATGGTGGAAATGTTAAGACTTATAATAAATAAAAGAAATATAAAAAAGATTAGAATTAACCGTTGCATTCGGATGGACTATTTTCGCAGATCAAAAGATTTTGCGGTCTCATATTTGAGGCCATTAATTTAGAATAAAGTCTTTTGGTCAAAAGGTTAATTAACGATAAAGTCTATTCTAACATATTTTGTCCATTTTCTTCACTTAAGCAGCAAGAGAAAAAAGATTTGACACCAACTATGTAATAATTTTGGCTGTACTTTGCAAATGAAGATTCTATGAAAGGTGTTGTCCACATCGACTGCAGGCACGCTTGCAGCTGAGGCGCCAAATGCGGGACAAGCAGGTTTGGCCGCAGCAGCTGCAGTCAAAAGTCACGTCAGGTGTGGCTGCTGAGGCTTCCTGAATCTTCCTCCTGCAGCGCTTCTCCCGCAGATTCTCTGTGCGGGAGATCTCAAAGGAGGCAACAGCCTGGTGGACAGTATGTCACCAGGTAACACGGTCAACAGCGAGAGCAGACCACTGGAGGTGATCAATGTGGCAGTCACCGAGGGACTTCTTCAGAGAGTCTTTATATCTTTTCTTTGGTGCCCCTCTGTCACGACGGCCAGTAGAGAGTTCGCCATATAGGACTATCTTCAGCAAGTGATAATCCTCCTAGAGACGTGCCTGACCTAGCATAGTTGTGACTTCAGCAGCATGGCCTCGATGCTGGGGAGTTCCACCAAATATGTAATGAACAAACAAAAAGAAGACAATTTACAAACTTACTTTAGTCCTATCATTAACTACATACTATTCATCATCATCATGATGGGCTCCTTGCCCGAACCAATGTGACTCTTCCTCTCCAGAGTTTCCTGTCTTCCATCAGTTGCCTCAGATCTCCAAGTTCACAGTTGGTGTCGGGTGCTATTTGTTGGATGTACGTGGATCTAGGTCGTCCTCTGCTTGCGCGTCCGTGTCGTGGAGTCCATAGCAATACATCACTCACCAATTCATGCTTGCTCCTCAGACAATGACCGGCAAATCGTAGGCGTCTTTCTCTGATGGTATTAGATATGGCAGGTAGATTGCCATAAAGTTGCTGCTTCGTGGGATGATTTTGCCAAGATATATTTAATATTGTTCTTAGCATACAGGTGTATGTTCTGTCTAGTTTTCTTTCCAATCTTTTGGTGAGTGTCCAGGTTGTAGCATCATAAACAAGGACAGACTCTACCACTACCCTGAAGAACTGCCTTTTCAGTTTGTCAGCCAGTCTCGAAGTCCATACTGAATGTAGCCCATCCAATGTGGTCCATGCTTTTGAGATGCGAATTCCGATATCTCTCTCTGTGGAAACTATGTTGCTGCCCAGATACATAAACTCAGCAACTTCTTTCAGTGTTGATCCAACCAGAGCCCTGATCTCTCCTTTCACATTGAAAGTCATAAACTTTGTCTTATCCGCATTTATGTGGAGACCAATGTCATTTGCAGACTTTTCTAGCTTACGTAACAGTGTTTGCGCATCAGCAGTGTTGTTCGCGAACAAAGCAATATTGTCTGTGTAATCTGCATCAGTTATGTGTGCTGATTGATGACGTCTGTTTCTGGATTCATTTAGGGTGAAGCCTAGCATGTTGTGTATATCAACAGAGGTGCGAAGTACAAAGTCAAGACAGATAATGAAAAGAAAAGGGGCAAGATTATCTCCTTACTTACATACTATTACTACAATAATAATGGCGTCCTCACACTGTATGTGGACAAAAACCCGGATGTGGGTTGGTTTTCCTTAGTTCATGGAAAACTACGTCGTCTAAATATGTTTTACATACTTTACACCTCTTCACCTATAGTTCAGAATTTCTTGTTTATGCGACATAATCTTTGTTTTGTTGTTTTGTTTTTAGTTCTTTCACTACATTGAATGGTTTTTCATGCTTAATGTCCCGACTCTATTTGTCTTTTCTTTGTCAGAAATCAAGGTACCTAAACTTGCATGAGAGATCACTGTGTCCAGATTTTGATTTGTTTTATGTGGGCTTGTTCTTTCAATTTCCGAAACTCTATCTGAGTTTGGCTCTATCTGTGTTTTTACATAGTCTACATGTCGCCTTACCACTGTCCCCAACTCTAGTTCCATTTCATATAACACTGAACCTATCCGTCTTTTGGCCACTCCCTTTTTCCATCTTGATTCTGAATAGAAATTTTTGGCAAAGACTAATTCACCTTCTCTAAATTCTCATATAGTAAAAGAGCTGTCATGATATGGGGAGGGGGGATTTTTTGGTGTTTTCTCATGCACTCCCTCATTATAGTCTTCTACAGAATAATCCAATCCAAAACCGTCTTTATTTTCCAGTTCATTAATAATTCTGCCGGTGATATTCTGATGACCGTTTGTGGTGTGGAATTATGACAAGAAACCGCTCAGTTTTGAAGGAGCCTTTTCAGAATTCATTTTCTTCATCGCTTCCTTAAAAACACACACATATCTCTCAGCTAACCCATTTGAAGAGGGGTGTTTTGGTGATGTTGTAAAATGTTAGATCCCTTGTCTCGACATAAAAGCTTGGAATTCTTCACCTACAAAAATGACTGCATTATGATTTTCTTTTGGGGGGGGGGGTGACATCTTTGTAGGTTTTCCAGAGTGGCGTTTGTAGTTGCTGAGTTTTGATATATAAACGTCTAACCATTTTCTGAAAACGTCCAGTATTACCAGAAAATGTAACCTTTAAGTGGGCCCACATAATCTATGTGAAGTCTGAACCACTCCTCTTCAAGAATTTCCCAAGGATGCAAAGGTGCAGTTGCTGACATTTGATTGGTTTGTTGACACGCATAGACATTCCTCGCCTTAAATTCTATTTCCTGGTCTAATAAGTTCTGCTCAGCCTTTTTATTTTTACAATTCCTGGATGTCCCTCATGGAGTGATTCTATGAGTTCTTTCCACCCTTGTATGGATACTATTACTCAGCTTCCCCATAGTAAGCATTTTCCCACAATTCCCAATTCAAGTCTTCTATTGAAGTAAGAATGTCAATCTTCTGTAGTAGGACACTTTTCTGGCCATCTATTTTTTACACAGTTCAGCACCTGTTTTAGGAACTTGTTTTTTTTTTGTCCACCTGGCGATTTCTTGATGCATAACAGGAGTTTGATCCAGGAATTCTAACAGCATGATCTTCTCGTCTAGTATAGACACTTCTTCCAGTTTTATAGGCCTTGGAAACCTACTCAACCCGTCTGCATTTGAATTTTTCTTCCTTCCCGATATTCTACGTTGGTATGCATATGCGGATAGTATTACCACCCAATGTTGAATTCTTGCTGAATTGATTTCTGAAATTTTCTTATTTTCTTTAAAATATACCAAGAGCGGTTTGCAGTCGGTACATAATGTGAACGGCATTCCATACAAATATTGGTGAAACTTTTTGACCCCAAATCTACTGCTAATGCCTCCTTGTCAATTTGAGCATAATTTTTTTTCCACCGATGCCAAGGTCCTTGACACAAAAGTATTTGTTTTTTTGGACCCATCCTCCATGATGTGAGAAGCATCACACGACACCCGCTGATGGAGAAGTGTCACATGCCACCCACTGCTTTGTTTGGGTCGAAGTATACTAACACTTTTGGGGAATGTAATTGTTACTTTGCTTCTTCCCATGCTTGTTCTTATTTTGACGTCCATTCCCATTTTGCTTCCTTCTTTTGTAAGGTCAAATGTTTCAGCATCCCAAATTCTCAAATGAAAAACTAAACAACTAAAAAAGAACATTCAATGATTTTTTGTTATTAATGTTATAAACTTTGTTACATTAAAAAAAAAAAAAGTGCATTCTTGTTTAATAAATATTTCCTCTGCAATTATCGTCAAGTCGCATTTTTTATGCAAATGAACGTGCTCGTTTTTCAAAATAACAGACTATTTTAAAACTGGTAAACATTAATCAGAAGCGACTTTTCCGGGGCATTCATCGTCAAGCTGAAATATCAGCTGAGGTGATATTGTAAACAAACGCAAACGGAACTTGATGACTGCTGTATATTTTTTTCCGTACAATTTATCGAACTTACTTTTTCTTAATAAAAACTAAGTAGCCAAAAAAACGTAGTTGAAGAAATAACAATTACTCTGCAATTAACGTCACTTTTTACTTTTTTGTTATTAATGCTTTGTGTAATGTTAAAACTGCTACATTAAATAAAGTAGTTGAAAGAAAAATTATTTTTTCTTGCAATTAATCAGAAGTGACTTGTCCAGGGCATTCATCGTCAAGCCCAAATCTCTGCATACATGATATTGTAAACAAATTGTGTTTTCTTAATACAAAAAAAAAGTAACTCTGCAATTAGCATCCCAAATTCTTGTATGAAAATTTAAAGGAATCGATTAGTTATCTTGCATGAACCAATAACGACGATTGCAAAATTGCTGATTTATTATACCCAAAAAAAAGTTTGTAGCTCCTTTACGAATGTTAGACACGGCGCTTTATTGATAGATTTCACTTTCTCTTCTTCAGATTTTATGCCTTCTCTGTTTTCTATGTGGCCTAGATATAATACCTCAGGAACTAAAAATTTGCATTTTTCCCGGTTTAGTCAAATTTCAAAGTTTCCAGCCTGTTCAAAACTTCCTCCAGGGTCTCAACGTTTTTTTTTTTTTTTTCCTGGTTTTGCTTATCAATAGAATGTCACCAATTCTAATAATTACATTTTCAATGCCCTGCAAAATGTTTTCCATGGTTCTTTGAAATATTCTCAGGGTTGATTTCAACTTGTACATAAAAAAGCATTTATGAATATTGATGACCGTTGATTCCCTTGCATTTTCATCCAGCAATAATTGCTGGTAAACTTGGCTTAAATCTACCTTAGCATAGGATTCACCACCTCCTACAGATCTTTTGTTTTTGATATTGTATAACCAGGTGTGAAGACCCGGCCTCTCTCAGATAAGATGAAACATGAAGAAGACCATAGTTATGAGTGTAATCCTAGGTGGTTCGGCTCGAATATCTACAAAAGTATTGCAATGCAGTAATAATAATGATAATCAATGCTGACTCTTGTTGTAGTTTCGTATGAAATTAATTATTCACAAAGAGAGAAAAATATAAAAATAATTATATACAGTAGAAAAAAAATAATTATATACAGGAGAAAAAAAATAAAAAAGAATGAAAATGTCGCCTACAATTTTCTTTTTTTTTTTTTTTCTGATAGTTATGATAGTTGATGAACAGGGCTTTAGTCTTGTTTTGAACAACTGATTTTTTGCTTATCAATCGGTCAAAGGACGTGCTTTCTCGAATGGACTGGGGTTTGGGGCAGTGGACAGTCTACTTCCGAGTTCAAACAGACTAAAAACTGAGCTCAAAAAAATGATTTTCTTTGCTCTACAGTGCCTTATGTATAAAGGTTGGTGTAGGTCGGAGCAAACATAGGTTTTTCCTTTAATCAATCCACGCTTGCTGCATCACACTCTCATTCACTCTGATTGGATAATCAGCTACCTCCTCTATATGCCCAAATCAGGTAACTTTTCACAGTATAAGGTTCTCATCAACAATTTTCTTATGCACCCAGCAGCTTCAGTCCTTGAACCCCGGGTCGAATTTTTAGCCCAAACAATCAGCTAGTGAGCTCCAAATAATCACATTTTCAGCAATTTTGTTTCGACTTTGTTTTTTGTTTTTTTGTTATAAAGAAAAATGTATTTTACATTGGCGACCACGCCATCTCTCTTTATAATTGGCAGGGTTATCTGCCGTCATCCAGGACCTGCCATTAAGATAAAAAAGTTCTAATTCATCTTTCACTGGCCCCCGTTTCGAGCAATTTTCAACCATAGCTCTAATTCAACTCTTCTTGATCCCTCCTTTCGGGGCTGGTCGGGTCACTAAATTGGATAATCATCCAATTTAGTGACTGGATTGATTCAATTTTAAAATTGTTGTAGCCCATTCAGAAAATTCAACTGGCGAAATTGTTCCTTTTTTGCAGTCTCCCTAATTCATCTTCTATTTTCGTTTTTGACATCTAGGGTACTGACTTTTTTTTTTTTTTTTTTTTACATAGGTGTCACCACATTATCAAGGCCAAGAGGCCACTCAAGGATAAGGGTTAAAGAGTGTACAGTAGAAATTGGTCAATATAGTAATCATTGGTAATGAAAATTTGGTAAATTTGATAACTTATATGGAACGGCTCATCAAGAACTTATTTACTTTAGACTTGAACACAACCATATTGTAGTCACCCGGAAAGCAGGAAAACGGAAGACAATTCCACAGGCGTGCAGTTCTAAGAAAGAAGCTTTGTTCATGGAATCTACGTTTAGGTTTAGGCACAGATAAAGAGTGGGGGAAATTATTGATAGTGTTTACAGCTAGACGAGTGTTTCTTGTGAAAATTTGGCGAGGGGGGACCATAGATGGAAGCTCAGTTGAACACTTTCCATGAAAATAACGATACATCAGAGACAAACTCGCAACATCTCTTCTGTGAGATAGAGGTTGCAAGGAGGAGAAAAGGACATCTCCTACGAGGCTACGAAGTCTATTTTGAACTCTATCAAGGCAGGACAAGTCCTTTCTAGCAGCTTCTGCCCAGATGTGGCAACAGTATTCCATCCTTGGACGTACCTGGCTCTTATATAGATAGAGAATAGCATCAGCAGTGAGATATCTACCGGATCGATAGAAAGATCCCACCATTTTTCCAGCGGCCTTGGCAACAGATTTGATATACGTGTTCCATTTAAGATCAGGAGTAATGGTCAAGCCCAGAAGCTTGTCAAAACTTGAGGCCTCCTGAAGACGAGAGCCATTCATTTTAATTGATGACAAATGTGGATTAGAATGTTGATGATGTAAAGAAAGAAGCTTGGTTTTAGATGCATTAAAAGTAACCAGCCACTCCTTTCCCCATTGTACTACGTGCTCAAGATCAGAGGAGAGAGAATTGGAGAGAACTTGGTCATTTACTGTCTTAGACGTGCTACCATAAATGGTAGTGTCGTCAGCATAAATGTCTACAAATGATGTAAGGATATGATTTGGAAGATCATTAATGTAGATCAGGAAAAGAGTTGGGCCCAGGATGGATCCCTGAGGGACACCGGCATTAATACTGTGAGCTTCTGATTTTTGCCCCTCAACTACTACTCTTATGAACCTATCAGAAAGAAATGATTTAATAATTGAGAAGACTTTTCCAGCTATACCATAGCTAGCGATCTTATGAAGTAAACCTTTATGCCATACCCTATCAAAGGCTTTAGATATGTCAAGAGCAATTGCCCTAGAAAGATTGCCACCGTCGAGAGATTTGCTAATCCTATGCGATATAACTGTAAGGACATCTGCTGTAGATCTAGCAGAACGGAAACCATATTGAGTGTCACTAAGAAGGTTATTTTTGTTCAGATGGTTGATTACTTCTGTATTTAACACAGATTCTAGCAACTTACTCATGACGCACAGGAGACTTATTGGCCTGTACTGAGAGGGGGATGAGCGATCACCTGAATTCTTAAATACAGGGCATACTGATGAGATTTTCCAGGGAGATGGGAAACTATTCTCCTTAAGACAACGTTTAAACAGTTTTGTAAGTATGGGCGCTAGTTCAGGTTGAAGTTTTTTGAGTACTATAATTGGAATACCATCAGGGCCAGTTGCTTTACTGGAATCAAGGTTTTTGATTAACTTGGCAACATCACGTACAGATATACGTATATCACATAGCGTGTTTTCTGATACAGGAGGAAATATTGGGGGTTGGCGGTCTTGGTCGCAAAGGCTAGAATTAGCTGCAAAGTTCTTGACAAAGAGTTTGGCTTTGTCTGATGCTGACGAGATTACCTCAGGTCCATTGATAATAGTTGGGATGGAGCACACGCTTCTGTTCAGGATTCTGTTTGCTATTTGCCAAAACGTGTGGGAACCAAGCCGCTGCTCAGCTACTTTGGACTTAACAGATTGAGCATACAACTCTCTTGCGTTCCTTATTACTTTCTTACAATGGTTGCTGGCAGTCCTGAAAACGGCTTTAGTTTCCATACATCTATTACGTTTGAAGCAGTGGAAAAAGTGATTTCTGTGCGCAATGGCAGCAGCACATTCTGGAGAGAACCATGGCTGGCTGTTAGGTTTTTGCTGAAACTTTTTAGAGGGTATGAAATGGTCAATACCTACAATTAACCATTCAGTCAGGTCTAATACTATAGAGGACACATCCTTTTTAAACATGGAATGCAGAGGTAGATCAGATATAAATGTACGGAAGCTATCCCAGTCAGCCTTAGTGTATCGATATACTGTACGATGAAGAGGTACGTCTGGGGACTTATTACATTTCATTTTTATCTTAATTGATACAACAGAGTGGTCGGAAGATCCAAGAGGCGACAGAACAGAAACTGAACATAGTTCAGGGCAAGTTGTGAGAAAAAGGTCTAGTAGGCTCGCATACTGGCCGTCATTATCGGGCACATGGGTAGGTTCCTGAACAATCTGAGTGAGTTCATAGGCAATGGAGAAATCATGACAGAACCTCCCCTCATCATCGGTCTTGTTTGAGTGGGTCAACCATTCGACGTTGTGAACATTGAAGTCTCCACATACGTGAATGTTAGCTGAAGGATAAGTAGAAAGGACTTGGTCAATTTTCTCAGATATGCTTTGAAAGATAGTAACTCCGCTGTTGTGGGGGCGATAGAGAGTAAATATAAATGCAGTAGTGTGAGCTAAAGCAACCCGGAAGCACATATAGGGTAAGTTAGGATCTTCCCTGGAGATGTCCCTCCCACATGGAAAGCTATCTTTAATATAGGCACATATTCCATGCCCATGGCGATCTTGGGGGTCAGATTTAGAAGTTAAGTTAGAGTATCCTGTAATTGCAAACTCATCTAGGGAAATAGCCTGTCCAATGCCCGTTTCACTTAAAAATAAAAGGTCTGGTTTAGTCTCCTGTAATTGGGTTTCAACCTCTGGAAGGTTAGAACGAAGACCCCTGATGTTGGAGAAGGAGACATGGTAGTAGGGGTCTACGTTGGAAGTTGTAGAACCGGGTTTAATCGTGTATTTTTTCTTGAAACTTGTCATGATGAAATTTTGGAATTTGTGGACTAGGTCGTCAGGTTTACTTAGAGCAGGACAAAGAGGGGAAACTAAGAGAGAAAAAGAAACGAAGAATTTTTTTTTTTTTTTTTTTTTTTGTAGCACATGATAAGGTAAAGCCGTAACAATTACCCACTAGTATGGCATCGAGAGGCCCCACCAGAAGCTACTGCATGGTCCAGATTCCATTCACCAAATGGCAATACAGCAGCCCCAGTACTTTGTACCTGCTGATAGGACAGCCTCCTTAGTGGTTAATCCAAGGTTCGGGTCCCTGACTATCAGGCGGATAACGTCAGCCCAGACAAAACGTTTACCTCCAGCACCCTTACTAGTGACATGGCTACAAGGATAGACATAGAAACAGAAAATTTCCACCAACTCTGCCAACTGTTCGTGCAAAATACTGCCAACCTAGAAAACAGCTTTTTCTTCTCCCTTTGTCAGAAAAATCACTCATTAAAAAATGAGGACTGAGGGACAAATAAATACCTGGGTTTTGCCTCTGGGTCTACATACAAAGTTGCATAGGTTGCTTTCACTTGACATAACTTCCCATCGAATACAACATCATACTTTGCTGTTCTGTTTGTCTTAGTCTGCCTTCTTCACTGTCGACATCGTGAAAATCTCCTTCCATAGCATTTTATTCACGTGTTGAACTATCCACCACAATTAATGAAAATTTCAACTGCATCAGAATTGTCGTTTGTTCACATGGGTGCAATTTCCTGTATAAAACTTGAGACATACTTTTGTTGTCTCCAGCAACCTTTTATTATTTACTTTTTTCCACATTTTCACTCCTATCATTTTTTTCCACATTTTCACTCCTATCATTACGGATGCTTCTGTATCTATTTCCATAGACACCCTCTAGTGACAAATGTTGATATCTACATAATAGGCATCCATTTTTTCCAGTGGCGCTTTGATTCTGTTTATGATAACAAATTCCTCAGAATTATCCGAGTCCATGCTTCCCACTTCTATTTGCCTCACCGAATTCTTTTTCTTTTTTACAATATCGGCGAGTTTCTTTTCCGTGTTTAATTTAAAATATTTATCCACTGCGTACTCATCTCTCACAGTAGTGAGACGTGGCATATCTAAAAGGGCGCTACTTGCTTTGTGTGTTGCTTCACAATGAGCACATTGTTTTTCCAACTATTTCCTTTGATCTGAGTGATGGTGTGAAAATTTTGTTTACTTCTATTTTTTTTTTTTTGTTGTTGTTTGAATATTTTGTAAATGTTTGACAGACGATTCCATGTTGACTGCTAAAGATGGTGACTGTGTTTATCTCTGCAAGTAGTCAACTCTGGATGTTGTCATCATGTACTCTTACTATAAATTTGTCCCATAGCATTTCATCTAAAAAAAACATTCCAAAACTACAATTTTCACACATGCTTCTTAACTCTGCCACATCATCTGTGATCAACTCACCCAGTTGGAGGTTTCTTATATAAAATTTTGTTCTCTGAACGATCACAGACAGCTTCAGGCTGAAGTAATTTTTCATCAGTCTGACAATTTCATAAAACTCTTTACCTTTCGGTTTCTTTGAAGTTAATAAACTGGACATTTGTTTGTACACCTTGTTCCCACAAACCAATAAAAGAATAGCCTGCCTCTTCTTCACGTGAGCCGTATCCCCTGAAATATTATTTGCTTCAAAAAAGTGTTCCAAACGTTCAATATATTCATCCCATTGTTCACTTGAACTATCAAACGATTTCAACCAATCAAATGTAGTCATAATTTGTTCTTTGTTTGGATGTTCGTGGTCAATTTGTAATGAACAATGCTTTATTCCTGTCATTAACTACATACTACTACTACTACAATAATAATGGCATCATAACATTGCATGTGAACAAAGACCTGGATGTTGGTTGATTTCCTAGTTCAAGGGAAACTACTCTGTCTAAACATATTTTATATACTTTATTTATTTACATTTTGTCACTGATGAGTTTAACAGGTGTGCCTCATATTCCCTTAGGCTGACAGCTCTGGTTCAACTGGTTTACAAACGAGAAAATTGCATAAGTTGTTCGGTTGAAGTACATCCCATGCAAAGTTTTTACATAAGATCAATCACTCCACATATTAACATTAGTTTATATGGAACAAAAATAGTCCATCAAAATGTAACTGCTACTTGTCATTAAAATTTTATGGAAAAATATTGTCTTGATTCAATATTGGCAACTGTATGACCCTACACCACTGTCCGTGAAACATATTAAAATAGCTACTCCATTTCACAAGGTTCATCCTTTAACTAAGATGCGATCCTGTCAATCATCCAAAGGAACATAACTGAATGACAGCCAACAACTCCAGAAGTCTCCACTGCAACTGGAATAAAAAATAAATCTGTCTTCAAAACAAGAATATTTATTTAATTATTTAAATTTTTTTGTGGATCAGTTCAGTTGCAAGTTGAAAATAAGTCACGACAGGTAACATCCTTAAATCAACAGAAATAATAATTCTATGTGGTCCAAGACTTTTCCTTTGGCAATTCTTTTGCTTTCTTGACCTTCATATATTCCAAAATTTATACAACACACTCAGTATGTCTCTACTCACCCTCCTTCCTTTTGCTTTAAACCACTGCATTCATCTGCCTTATTTAAAGATAGTGACTTGATGTTTTCCCATACCTTATTGAATGAAGCAATCACTACAGTTCAATTGCTTATAAATCCTTCTATTACTTTATCATAAGTGAAAGTCACACATGTTGAAGACATACTGAGGGAGAGGAGAAGGTTATACCAATCTGGTTAAAATATCTAAGCTATCGAGAGTCTCTCCAGCTAACTTGAAATTACAACACTGCCCTTTACAACCAAGGCCGCCAACCCCCAGTATTTCCTTGTGTATCTGAAAACATGCTATGCAACATACAAATATCTGTTTCTGATGTTGCCAAGTTAATCAAAAACCTTGATTCTGACGGCATTCCAATTATAGTGCTCAAAAAGCTACAACCAGAACTAGTGCCCATACTTACAAAGTTATTTAAGCATTGTCTTAAGGAGAATTGCTTCCCAACACCTTGAAAAATCTCATCAGTATACCCTGTATTTAAGAATTCAGGTGATCACTCATCTCCCTCTCAGTACAGACCAATAAGTCTCCTGTGCATCATGAGTAAGTTGCTGGAATCTGTGTTAAATAACGAATTAGTCAACCATCTCGGCAAAAATAACCTTCTTAGTGACATGCAATATGATTTCCATTCTGCTAGATCTACAGCAGATATGCTTACAGTTATATCTCATAGGATTAGCGAATCTCTCAACAGAGGCTTCCTCTCTACGGCAATTGCTCTTGACAGATCAAAGGCCTTTGATAAAATATGGCATAAAAGTCTACTTCACAAAATCTCCAGCTATGGTATAGCTGAAAATGTCTTCTCAATTATTAAATCATTTCTCTCTGATAGGTTCATAAAAGTAGTGGTTGATGGGCAGAAATTAGAAGCTTTCAGCATTAACGCTGGAGTCCATCAGGGGTCCAGTCTGGGCCCAACTCTCTTCCTGATCTACATTAATGATCTTCCACATCACATCATTACATCATTTGTAGACATTTATGCTGATGACACTACCATCTATGGTAGCACATTAAAGAGTGTAAACAACCAAGTTCTCTCTGATTCTCTCTCCTCTGATTTTGAGCATGTGGTACAATGGGGAAAGAGGTGGCTGGTTACTTTTAATGCATCTAAAACCAAGCATCATCAACGCTCTGATGCCCATCTGGCATCAACTGAAATGAATGGCTCTCATCTTGGGGAGGCTTCATGTTTTGACAAGCTTTTGGGCTTGACCTTTACTCCTGATCTGAAATGGAACACATATATCAAATCCATTGCCAAGATCACTAGAAAAATGGTAGGATCCTGCTATTGCTCCAGTAGATATCTCTACTTATATAAAATTCTCCACCTATATAAAAGCCAGGTACAGTCAACGATGGAGTACTGTTGCCACATCTGGGCAGGAGCTGAGAGGTTATCCTGTCTTCACAGAGTTCAAAATAGACTTCGTAGCTTAGTGGGGGATGCCCTTTTCTCTCCCCTGCAACCTCTTTCCCACAGAAAAGACGTTTCGAGCCTATCTCTACTTTATCGTTATTTCCATGGCAAGTGCTCGTCTGAGCTCCAATCTATGGTCCCCTTCGCCAAACTTTCACGAAAAACACTCATCTAGCCAAAACCACTATCAATAATTTCCCACACTCATGATCTGTGCCTAAACCTAAATGTAGATTCCATGAACAAAGCTTCTTTCTTAGAACTGCACGCCTGTGAAACTCTTTTCCGTTTGCCTGCTTTCCAGCTGACTACAATCTGATTGCCTTCAAGTCCAACGTAAACAAGTTCTTGATGAACTGTCCCCTTAAGTAATCCAATTTACAAAATTTCGACTAGTTATGTTTACTACGCTATAATCATATTAAATAATGTATACTCATTAACCCTTATCCTCGAGTGGCCTCCGGGCCTTAATAAGTGGTGATTCCTGCATAAAAAAAAACAAAAACTAACAGGCTATCAGCATGAGTAACTTTACACCAATTCGAAAAAATCCCACCCTGACACAATAATGATCCCCACCCCCATTTACCCATACCAAATACACATCAACAAGTCACTTTATACAAATAGGTTTGTAAGACTTTATTTCAGAACATGTCCTACAAGTTTACATAAGAAAAACCCGCTTATTACTATTGTATAATAATACACATTTACCACCCTCTAATAATTTTTTTTTTCCATATGACCAGTTCAGGGGAGACTATCAATTACCATGTAGTTCAGGAGTGGCCTCCCTTACTCTATTAACAGATCCGTTTAACTATTTAGATGTTAAATAATGAATAACACATGGAAAGAAATTCCTCCTTAAAATAACTTTATAAATGTTTTAATTCTTTTTCTTATGTTTGTTGTTTTGGTTATTATTATCGTCAATAGTTTATTTTCTGGAGCTTAAAATATTTTCTTTGACTACAGACGATAAAGAACCAAATGTGGTGTTAACCTATTGAATACCAAGTATATCTTATTAGCATTTTTTTTTTTTTTTATCTGACTGCTTTGACATTTTTTCTGCTAAAAATTCATAATATTCGATGGGCGATTCATGAAACCTGAGTACTGAATGATGAAATTTGAATTTTATAATATACAACTTGTGATAATATGTGTGTGTGTGTGTGTGTGTGTGTGTGTGTGTGTGTGTGTGTGTGTGTGTGTGTGTGTGTGTGTGTGTGTGTGTGTGTGTGTGTGTGTAAATTTAATGAATTCTTGGAGCATAAGTAACTGATTTTCCATAAATTATTTAATCACGTGCTTTTATATATATATATATATATATATATATATATATATATATATATATACAATATTGGATTTATTATTATTTGGTTACCTTTATCATCATCATGACATTTTGACAGCCTTGATAAACTATGATAGCCGAGGATGAAGGTTCTCATTTTGGATTTCTCTCTTCTTACTATTAGATCCCATTTGACTAGGGACAGACTTCTCTTTGGACTACTGCACTGCCCGGAAAAAAACAATTTGCATTATTTCAGCTGTTTTGTAAACTTTCCAATCGGATTTTTGTTAACTTTCCAATTGGATTATATGCATCGTCACGCTGGATTTATCTTGGAATACATTCTATCTAAAGAATTATTTTGCATTTTGGATCAACTCTACAGGAGTTTCATTCAAGCTGAAATATTATGCACGGTTTGTTTTTATATTAGTTTTTACATATCCAATATTTTTTCATTTTTTTATTTGGTAATATAAAACAACAATAAATTGCGGTTTCACTTAATGCCTTAACTAGCAAATTCTAGCATTGCTACAAATATAATTTGCTGATTTCTTTATGTCCTCTGATGAGAAGAATAATAAGAATAGCATTTTTTGAAACTCCGCAGAATAAGGACTTTGTAAATTGTTTTTTAGAGTATTCAGTCGAACAATAAATTTTGATTGTAAAGTTCAACTTACAGTTTAAATTTTCTTTCTCTTATAATAAGCTTTACTCTCTATTGCGTATTGAGCTTTTTTAATTCGATTGGGATCACATTTTCTGTATATAAATACTGTTATTTATATTAGTTTTGGGTTTACCATTGTGTATATCAGGTAAACACTACATCCCTTTGTTTTCATTAGGGATTATATATATATATATATATATATATATATATATATATATATATATATATATATATATATATATGTGTGTGTGTGTGTGTGTGTGTAAAGATTATATATATATATAAAGATTATATATATATAAATATTATATATATATATATATAAAGATTATATATATATATGTATATATATAAAGATTATATATATAAAGATTATATATAGAGAGAGATTATATATATATATATATATATATATATATATAAAGATTATATATATATAAAGATTATATATATGTATATATATATATATATATAAAGATTATATATATATATATATGTATATATATATATATATAAAGATTATATATATAAAGATTATATATAGAGAGAGATTATGTATATATATATATATATAAAGATTATATATATATAAAGATTATATATATATGTATACATATAAAATTATATATATATAAAGATAATATATATATAAAGATTATATACATATAAAGATTATATATATATATGAAGATTATATATATATATACATATATATAAAGATTATATATATAAAGATTATATATATATATATATATATAAAGATTATATATAGAGAGAGATTATATATATAAAGATTATATATATATAAAGATTATATATATAAATATAAAGATTATATATATATAAAGATTATATATATATATATAAAGATTTTTTTATTTTTACATAGGCATCACCACTTATCAAGGCCGATAGGCCCCTCAAGGATAAGGGTTAAAGGGTGTAGAGTAGTCAAAAGGACAATATAGTAATCGATAGTAATGGAAGTTCGGTAAATTTGTTAACTTCAGTGGAACGGCTCATCAGAAACTTGTTCACGTTGGACTTGAAGACAACCATATTATAGACAGCTGGAAAGCAGGAAAACGGAAGACAATTCCACAGGCGTGCAATTCTAAGAAAGAAGCTTTGATCATGGAATCTATGTTTAGGTTTAGGCACAGATAAAGAGTGGGGAAAATTATTGATAATGTTTTCAGCTAGTCTAGTGTTTCTTGTGAAAGTTTGGCGAGGGGGGGGCCATAAATTGAAGCTCAGTCAAACACTTTCCATGAAAATAACGACAAAGCAGAGACAAACTTGCAACATCTCTTCTGTGAGATAGAGGTTGCAGCAAAGAGAAAAGAACATCTCCTACCAGGCCACAAAGTCTATTTTGAACCCTATCAAGGCAGGACAAGTCTTTTCTAGCTCCTGCCCATATGTGGCAACAGTATTCAATCCTTGGACTATCTGGCTCTTATATAGATAGAGAATTGAATCAGCAGTGAGATATCTACTGGATCGATAGAAGGATCCGACCATTTTTCCAGCGGCCTTGGCAACAGATTTGATGTACGTATTCCATTTAAGATCAGGAGTAAAGCCTGTCAAAACTTGAGGCCTCCCCAAGACGAGAGCCATTCATTTTAATTGATGCCAGATGGGGATCAGAACGTTGATGATGTAAAGATAGAAGCTTAGTTTTAGATGCATTAAAAGTAACCAGCCACTCCTTTCCCCATTGTACAACGTGATCAAGATCAGAAGAGAGAGAATCGGAGAGAACTTGGTCGTTTACTGTCTTAGATGTGCTACCATAGATGGTAATGTCGTCAGCAAAAATGTCTACGAATGATGTAAGAATGTGATTTGGAAGATCATTAATGTAGATCAGGAAAAGAGTTGGGCCCAGGATGGACCCCTGAGGGACTCCAGCATTTATACTGTGAGCTTCTGATTTTTGCCCATCAACTACTACTCTTATGAACCTATCAGAAAGAAATGATTTAATAATTGAGAAGACATTTCCAGTTATACTATAGCTGGAGATCTTATGAAGTAAACCTTTATGCCATACCCTATCAAAGGCCTTTGATATGTCAAGAGCAATTGCCCTAGAAAGGTTGCCTCTGTTGAGAGATTCGCTAATCCTATGAGATATAACTGTAAGCACATCTGCTGTAGATCTAGCAGAACGGAAACCATATTGTGTGTCACTAAGAAGGTTATTTTATATATATATATATATATATATATATATATATATATATATATATAAAGATTATATATATAAATATAAAGATTATGTATATAAAGATTATATATATATAAAGATTATATATATATATAAAGATTATATATATATAAAATTATATATATATATATAAAAGATTATATATACATATATATATAAATATTATATATATATATAAAAAGATTATATATATATCTATATGTATATAATCTTTATATATATATGTATATATATAATCTTTATATATATATAATCTTTATATATATATATATATATATATATATAATCTTTATATTTATATATATATATATATATGTATATAATCTTTATATATATATATATATAGTAAGTTATAAAATGTATATGGCGATTAAGCTACACTGAATATTCTGCAATTTCATCGTAGAATGGATGAAACACGGAATATTCAGTGTAGCTTAATCGCCATATACATTTTATAACTTACTAACTAGCTCTACTTACATATTGAGCACTTTTGAAGTAAATACTTAAAGTTCACGCATAAATCTATACTTTCATATCTTAATTTTATGTGAGTAAATTAAGTAGTTATATAAATATATATATATATAATCTTTATACATATATATAATATAATCTTTATATATATATATATATATATATATATATATATATATACATATATATATATATATATCGTAATTTATAAAACATATATGGCGATTAAGCTACACTGAATATTCTGCGTTTCATCCACTATAGGATTCGTCAGGCTTATGCGCGAATTCTGTGGTTGCTTCTTGTTTTTATATATGTGAGGATTTTTAGTTAGCCAATCAGCTTTCTAGTATCCACCGCGCCCCTTCCTATCAGCCAATGGGCATGCATTTTATCGAACAAAGGATCTGTTTTAGAACTAGGTTAGTGGTTTAAGGTAGACGTTCTCCTTTTTTTTTTCTTTTTTTTTTATATATAAATATACCTATGTGTACACACATACATGCACATATATATACATATATATATATATATATATATATATATATATATATATATACATATATGTGTGATCGTTTATGTATATTCATGTTTATTTAATTTATTTATTTGTTTGTTTTCTATTGTTATTGTTAGTTTTAAAGCTATTTTGTATCGCTATCCTAGAGTAAGTTTTATTTTGTGAACACAGTTGTTTGCTATTTCTCGTCTACAGTTTAATAGATTTTGGGGTTCTTTAAAGTACAGGATAGCAAATTTTTCATGGAGGCATAATTTACATGGGTCGTCTAAATGTCTGCACGTGGTAGCTTGTCTCATTATTTTCCATTCGACTACCGGCGAATGTCCGCTTTCTTTGAGTTCCCAGTATTTATTCGCTAGTGTTGTTTTTATATGGTGTTTTTTTATTTTTGAATGTACTTTTGTGGTCATAGTATCGGGTTTTGAAATCTAAGGAAGTCATGCCTATGTAATATTTCTTGTTATTCGGGTTTTCTTTCGCAAATATTGTTGCTTGATTAGTTAAATGGGTAAAAAGTGGTTTACTTTCTTCTGAGGTAGCTAGTGAGATTAGACCCTCGGGCTCTATCCGTCAAAGATTATATGGCATACCCAAAACACACAAAGCGGATATTCCCTTAAGACCCATTTTATCTATGGTAGGGTCCTCACAATAGAAGGTTGCAAAATGGATCTTCAATATTCTTCAGCCAGTATCAAATTATTATAGTAAATACTGTCTGAAAGATTCATTTCATTTCGCTGACTACATGCAAAAATCAACGAGTACAAATAAATTTATGTGTTCGTATGATATCAGCAATTTATTTACTTGTGTCCCAGTTTTAGAAACGATAGATATTTGTGCTGACTTTTTATATCGCAGCCAAAGTCCAACACCTTCCGTTCCTAAACACGTATTTATTGAACTAATTAAATTTGCTGTTACATCCGTAGAATTTAGCTTTAATGATGTAATGTACAGGCAAATTGATGGTGTGTCTATGGGCTCCGTGTTGGGAGGCAAACGAATTTTTCTCGTTACTAAACAGTATGCATCCAGCGTTAAAGTATACGTATGAAAGTGAAGATAATTCCGCCCTGGCGTTTCTCGATATTTTGGCAAAACCAACATTCACTGGGATGTATACACGCTGGGATTCATTCTGCCCCAACAAGCGCAAATATAATTTAATTTGGACATTAACACATTGTGCCCTAATGATCTGCTCGCCAGAAAAATTGGATGAGGAATTAAATACAATTACAGATGCTTTGTCCAATTAATGGGTATCCTTTAGATGTAATTGAAACCACCATTAAAAGGAAAAAAGCAGATTTTTTTACGGACAAACCCCAATATGGTGGATAAATGTCCGGTTTATATTCGATTGCCGTGGTTGGGGAAAGTAAGTGAAAAATTCACCAAACAAATTAGTTCAACTGTTGAAGGATGTTATTTTGCTTCAAATGTTCGTGTTGTGTATAATACAAAACCATTAATCGCTTCCAATAAAAAAGATGTTCTACCCCCTCATCATATTAGTAATGTTATTTATTCATTTAAATGTGGTTGTAGATTTTATTATTAAGGAAAACAAATTACTAAAAAATAAACCCCCTCGATTCCAATTTTGATGAGTGAGGGCGAAACATGTCAATTGACTCGTTTTGATTTTTTTTTTCTTCCTTTATTTCCCTACTTTTATTTTTTAGTCGCTATCCATTTTCCTTTTCTCCTCGGTCTTTTTTTTTTAAATATAAAATGAATTCCGAAGGAATACGTCTTCCTTTCATGATTGCCTTAATAAAGTTTTGTACCCCCAAGAAAATCATGAAATATATATAGATATAGATATTGATAGATATGTAACCATATTTATATAGTTCAGATCGATTCAACTAAGAATCAATTCCCAAAAGCAAAAAAAAAACAATGAAACTCAAGTTTTAATATTTAAAATTTTAAATATTCAATAACGCTATTAATAAATAAATCATTAAATTCAAAGTAAAAATAGCGGAAAAAAAAGCAAATACACGATCAGAGTTTTCAAACCCTTAAACATAAAATACTAAATTCAGAGGAAAATTCTAACAACAAACAGTCAGCTCTGGTTAAAGTATTCCCTAATAATCTTGTAAAAGTTTAAGGATTTTACAAAGTTAAAGGTTCAAAAATCAGGTAAAAACATTGAAATACCTGATGATCGTTTCTATTACTGTGAAAAAAATAATACTTTCTTTGGATTAACCTTACATTTATCATACTTTCGACTTTTTGGAAGAAAGAACTGCAGGAATAAGCAACCTTGATTACTTCAATCAACTAAAAGGTGTTTTATTATCGAGATTGGATTAATAACAATTAACTTTTGAAAATAAAAAAGGTTCAAGTTTGATTGAGTTATTTATTAATAAATAAATAAAAATGATCTTGGTTATTTTCATGACAGATTTTGATGATGAATTGGCTTTATTTTATTTAGGGTTGATCACTGGAAAAGAATTAGGATTTAATCCGTTGATGTCAGCCAAAGAAATTGCAGCTGAGAAAGAAGAGCATCTTGGAATAATGGCTTATGCAGCTCAGTTCTTGGAGAAGGCCACAGTGGTGCAACCAATGGAAAGAGTAATGATGAATGCTCAGTTAAAAAATGTTCATGTCGGGAATGAGGTAAATAATTTTGGATAGTAAATTAAAAAGTTTTGTTGAATCAAATAATTTTTATTGACGTATAGTTTCTGTTTCTGAAAGACAAATTTTTAGAAGGGGCAGGACATCCTATCAGCTGCCATAATGGCAAAAGTATTTGCCTGTCATAACACCAGTGAAGGGTGCTGCATCAACACTTATCCTTCAACTGAGCAACAATCTCACTAGTCATCCAAAAGAATCCAATTGAATGAAGGTCAACAACTCCATAGATCTCCACTGCTATTGCAGTAAAATGAATTGCTCTGCAAGAAAAAATTATTTACTTTTTTAATAACTATGTTTCAAGAGACAGACCCAAGTTCAACTGCAGACTTGAACAAATGGTGATGCTTATACAGAACATGGAGCATGCTATTTTTTTAGATAGGATTTTCAAGTTAAATTTAATTCATACGGTTTTTTGCTCATTACATTGTTAGGTGAAAAAAATAGTTTCAAAACGTCCTCCTCTCACCATATTAAAAATGGGTTTCTAACAAATTACATTATTATTTCTGCACAATCCATATTCTGCATAAGTACTCAAGTTATTAATCAAAAACAACAGATAGCGTCCAAATCGCAGTTCTTATGCTAAATACTTTATTTTCAAACAAATTTTTTGTGTAGTTCACATTTTAGCATCATAAGTATGGAATTGTTTGTATAAATTAAATAGCTGAATAGTTTCTTAAAGACTGAATATGTTGTATATCCTACAATCCGCAATGATTGCATAGGCATTACCCGGTACCACAGCTAGTAAGGCATTCTGTAAGAGTCACTGAATTTCACAAACAACAATCCTACCCATTATTCAAAAGAACACAAGTTCTGAAGTCTTGACTACCATTGAAGTAAAAATAAATTTGTCGACGAGAGAAGAGAATTTCTTTCCATTTTAATCACAGTTTTTTTAACAGTAGACACCAATACAATCGTGAACCTGACAAAATCGCTAGTCAAAAATTTGCCATCAGATGCAGCATGCTAAATCAATAAATCTCCCTCTTTACAAAAGAGAATGGTCATATCCTATTTGTTCACTTTACTTCACCACAAATAAGGTGTACAGGTCACTTTACTTCGCCACAAATAAGATGTACAGTTTACTTTACTTCACCAAAAAATAAGGTGTAGAGATCACTTTACTTCACCACAAATAAGGTGTACAGTTCACTTTACTTCACCACCAATAAGATGTAGAATTCACTTTACTTCACAACAAATAATGTGCACAGGTTACTTTACTTCACCATAAATAGTGATTACACTCCTTGCTAAAAGTTGTCACTTTACTTCACCGCAAATAAGGTGTACAGGTCACTTTACTTCACCACAAATAGTGAGTACACTCCTTACGAAAAGTTGTCACTTTACTTCACCGCAAATAAGGTGCGCAGGTCACCTTACTTCACCAAAAATAAGGTGTACAGGTCACTTCACTTCACCACAAATAGTGAGTACACTCCTTACGAAACGTTGTCACTTTCCTTCGCCACAAATAAGGTGTACAGGTCACTTTACTTCACCGCAAATAGTGAGTTCACCCTTTACGAAATGTTGTCACTTCACTTCACCACAAATGAGGAACACATGTCACTTTATTTCACCACAAATAGTGAGTACACCCCTTACGAAAAGTTGTCACTTTACTTCACCGCAAAATGAGGAGCACATGTCACTTTACTTCACTACAAATAAGGTGTACAGGTCACTTTACTTCACCACAAATAGTAAGTACACCACTTACGAAAAGTTGTCCCTTTACTTCACCGCAAATAAGGTGCACAGGTCAAATTACTAACTACAGATCAGGCGCAGAGGTCACTTTACTTCACCACAAATAGTGAGTACACCCCTTAAGAAAAGTTGTCACTTTCTTTCACCACAAATAAGGTGTACAAGTCCTTTACTTCACCACAAATAGTGAGCACACCCTTTACGAAATGTTGTCACTTTACTTCACCACAAATAAGATGTACCGGTCACTTTACTTCACTACAAATAGTGAGTTTACCCTTTACGAAAAGTTGTCACTTTACTTCACCACAAATGAGGAGCACATGTCACTTTATTTCACCATAAATGGTGAGTACACCCCTTACGAAAATTTGTCACTTTACTTCACCACAAATAAGGTGTACAGGTCACTTTACTTCACCAGAAATAGTGAGTACACACCTTATGAAAAACTGTCACTTTCCTTCACTACAAATAAGGTGTGCAGGTCACTTTACTTCAGCACAAATAGTAAGTACACTCCTTACGAAAAGTTGTCACTTTACTTCATCACAAACAATGTGTGCATGTCACTTTACTTCACCATAAATAAGGTGTACAGGTCACTTTATTCCACCAAAAATAAGGGGTACAGTTCACTTTACTTCACCACCAATAAGGTGTACAGGTCACTTTACTTCACCAGAAATAGTGAGTACACCACTTACGAAAAGTTGTCACTTTACTTCATCACAAACAATGTGTGCATGTCACTTTACTTCACCATAAATAAGGTGTACAGGTCACTTTATTCCACCAAAAATAAGGGGTACAGTTCACTTTACTTCACCACAAATAGTGAGCACACCCTTTACAAAATGTTGTCACTTTACTTCACCACAAAATAAGGTGCGCAGACTACTTTACTTCACCACAAATAAGGTGTACAGTTGACTTTTCTTCACCACCAATAAGGTGTACAGGTCACTTTATTTCACCACCAATAAGGTGTACAGTTCACTTTAATTCACCACCAATAAGTGACAGGTCACTTTACTCCACCAAAAATAAGGTGTACAGTTCACTTTAATTCACCACAAATAAGGTGTACAGGTCGCTTTACTTCACCACATATATTTATGTGGTGAAGTAACGTCACTTCACCACAAATAAGGTGCACGTGGCACTTTACTTCACCACATATAAGGTGATCACGTCACTTCACCACAAATAAGGTGCACTTCACCACAAATAAGGTGCACATGTCACTTTACTTCACCACATATAAGGTGCACATGTCACTTCACCACAAATAAGGTGCACTTCACCACAAATAAGGTGCACAGGTCACTTTACTTCACCACATATAATGTGCACACGTCACTTCACCACAAATAAGGTGCACTTCACCACAAATAAGGTGCACATGTCACTTTACTCCACCACATATAAGGTGCACAGGTCACTTCACCACAAATAAGGTGCACTTCACCACAAATAAGGTGCACATGTCACTTTACTTCACCACATATAATGTGCACACGTCACTTCACCACAAATAAGGTGCACTTCACCACATATAAGGTGCACAGGTCACTTTACTCCACCACAAATAAAGCATAAGGTTTAAATTGTGAAAGAAACTCAGCTGTATGCATGCTTACTTACCTGATAATCTTATAATTGCTCTGTGTCTTGGAAAGTGGCGACAATATAAGAAGAATAGATGAAAATCAAACTTATGAATGTCATGTCAGCATTCATAATGAATCAAAACTGCAACTCAAATGAACTATCATCATCCATAAGAACCTATACACGAGACTCTTTGTGCCATGGTAAAACAATCTAGTAGACAAGCAAAACGGCGCTGATCAAATGAAAGTGTATAATGCAACCTCAATAAGTTAATGACGTAATTAGTCTCACATTTTATTTTATCCGTTGTTTTTTATTATTTTAATGTGTGTTGTGGGATGAAAAGTCATTCTTGGATAACACTACCTACCGATAAGACGATCACAATATCAGTGAACTGTGGAAAAACAAAAA
Organism: Euprymna scolopes; assembly: GCF_053919585.1. NCBI lineage: Eukaryota > Metazoa > Mollusca > Cephalopoda > Sepiida > Sepiolidae > Euprymna > Euprymna scolopes. The sequence goes on from NC_136492.1 coordinate 99,875,060, forward strand.
CTGTTGAACAGTCATGACTGAAACTTAGTGGACAAGTCAAACATAGAGAGCAGTTGAGTTGTACCAAATATATGTTTGGATTGCAGAAAGGATCGTGAATTTTATAATTGAATTTATGTGTTGCATTAATTATTTTAGGGGGGGAGGACATGCTGCACAAATTAAAATTAGTTTACTTATGAAAAATTAAATACTTATGAAAAATTAAATACTTATGAAAAATTAAATACTTATAAAAAATTAAATACTTATGAAAAATTAAATACTTATGAAAAATTAAATACTTATGAAAAATTAAATACTTATAAAAAATTAAATACTTATGAAAAATTAAATGCACAATTCTTTCTGTTCTCTCAATTCTTAAGTTATTTTCTTTGGTTTCATTTTGAAAAGCGTTTATTTCAGTTGTAACAAGGTGTTATTTTCTTTCATTTTAATTTTTTTAGACCACTGCTCAGATGAATATATTAGACAACAATATTTCTGGGCAAAATATACAAATTGATGTCACTGGACCGAATTCCAAACCACCCGTGCATGTGAACTGGACTGGAAAGTCTGGAACTTTTACCTTTGTTCCTGTTGAGACTGGTCAGCATAAGGTATTTGACATTTTAAAAACTATTATTACGTTGTTGATGAAGGAGAAAAGCAGAAAGTATTCGTAAAAGTCAGTTATACATATAAATGCTGTCGATGTGGAGTCACAACAAATTGATGCTGTATGTATTAAAATGCTAAATTAAATCATAATAACTGATGAAATAATCACATGAAATATATCGAAAAAGAAATAATTTAGTATTAAATTGACACAAGTCTTGAGTGCCTTAGCACTCAAAAAGTGAAGTTTTAAATGTGGGGAAAATCCAGCTTCTCAAAATGGAGCTCACTGGGTTGAAAATAAAAATTAAAATTACCCAGTTTAGAAGGATTTCTTCTCCTCTAACTGAAAACAGAACAGATACATTTGATCGGAGTTGTTCTTTTCACAAGGTCAGTTCATTAAACATGGGTAGTCCAGCTCCCCTGCAGATACATTCTGCTGTAAGATTATGAAAATAGCTTGTATTTAACCTGTCTACATTACTTGGTAATATATCCTCAAGCGATCAGCTATAAATTAATCCTCCCTTGAAGGAGGAGAAAATAATGGCATCTTGAGTTTAAACAAAACAATGTTCCTCTGAATATTGCTATGTAACTATTTATTTTGTTGTCTTAGAAAAAAAAAAAATGGCATGGTCAGCAAGCCGATGCTTGAAATAAATAGCCAAAAGCCAGAAAGTATACTCACACTTTAGTGATTCACATACAATCCTTTTTCATCTTGCACACACATTCTTTCCACATTAGCGACAGTGAAATGAAGAGAAATTGCTACTCACTCACTAAGAAGAACAAGGTAAACCAACACACATACACAATACCATGCGGCCAAATTCTCACGTACGTATATTACACATATTATTCACACTATGAACATTTTGACTTGCAATTACTTACGCAACAAACACGAATTTGCATAAGTTAATATTTACTGACTGAATCTAGCCTTTATAAACTTATCAAATTTTAGATATAAAAATGCTTTGTTATAACTTCGTTTTTTGTAATTTTTCTTTTACAAAATTCTTTTTATTTATCTTCATTTTTATATGCACGTCTTCATTTTCTTCCTTCACTAAAAGATCACGTGTATCCCCAATTCATATTAAATGTTGGTGTGATTGTTGCTAATACCCAAAGATGCTATCATCGTCAAAAATGGCTCTATCAAGGCCAGGGGACCATGCCATATATACATATGTGTGTGTGTGTGTGTGTGTGTGTGTGTGTGTGTGTGTGTGTGTGTGTGTGTGTGTGTGTGTTTGTGTGTGTGTGTGTGTGTGTGTGTGTGTGTGCGCGCACTTTTGTTTTTTAATTATAAAAGCTTTTAATGCTTATAAGAAAGCACTAATAAATTCTTCTGTTGATAATTCGTCTTATGTGGACTATGTGTTGTAGAAGCGTTAGAGTTTTAAAAAATAAATTATTTCCTTTTATAAAACAAAGATTTATTAATTTTCACCTGAATACACACACAAGTAGGCAACTTTCTTTTATATAACAGACTCGCTGAAGTACCCGTCTATGCCGGGTTTCTCAACTTTTCTTGAATTTTATAGCGAAAATTAGAATTTAGTAACAATCTAGTTAATCATTCGATTGTCTTAGTTCTTACATTGAACATTCCAGAAAAGTTTTACTTTTATGCCTCGCATGCTGATTGGCTAATTGTTGAGTGGGCGTTTTTTGTTTAACACATGTGCATCATCATTATTGTTAATATAGTTGTGCTGACAACATTTCGAGTGCATTTTTGATGCTGACTTGAATTAATAATCAAATGAAAGTATTGGTATAGATAAGCAATTAGGCTAAATACAATTTTTCATTCCTTCCATTAATGTAAATTAGTTAACTTAATAAACATGTTTATGTAAAAGCTTAAAACTATCAGAAATCTAGTATTGACATTTCTCATCACATCTCCGTTTTTTTATGACTAGTTGACAGCTTTATGTGATGGCAAAATGATAAATGGATGTCCAAAAATCTTCAATGTGAATGCAGACCGATCCAAAGTCAGTTATTTGCAAATAGAAAATTGCTGCGTTGGAACAATAACTGAAGTTAAGGTAAGCCTAATTTTGTACATTTTTTTATATACAAAATAGAAAATTGCTTTTTAATTTTTCGTACACAACATTTAGGTATCAAGTTGTATATCAAGTACCGATAATTAATTTCATAACAGAATAGTTTGCCTAACTTTTAAATCTCCAAATTGAATTTTTTTTTTTTTAATCATATAATGCTACTGTGAGAACAGTTATTTTAATTTCCAGACCAAAATTTAGTAAACTCAACAACTAACTAAGGTGTCAGGTATTTTTCCCCATCCAAAATCCGTCGTGTAGGTTAACATAGTTGAAATTGTGAAGAAATTATTCATTTAGAAAGTGTTAAAATTATATTGTGGAACCTTCTATTTGATTTTTCAAGATATGAAGTAGAATATCACTGTCCATTGTTTAGATTTAATTCTTTATTTATTTATTGCTCGTAAGAGAAAATTTATCATGATTGAATTATCGATTATGGTGCTACATTACTCATATATGTTTTTTTTTTTTTTTTTTTAAAAAGGTGAATGCTGCATCTGCTGGTTATGGTGTTGTTCGAGTTGATGCCAAATCTCCAAGTGGGCGCATAAATAATCTACCAACTACTACTCAGAATGGTATTCATAATGCACATTTCACGCCAACAGAAGTAGGTGAGTCAACATCATCGTTTTTATATTTTATTACATCAACATCCGCATGAGAAAACGAGTATAAAACTGAATTATTTGTGTATGCACATACATACATTATGACTATTATTAATTATTTCACATATCCACATAAAGTGTTATAAGGAGATATAATATTTTAAGTGTGGATTTTCAGTGTTTACTTCCAGAGTGCTCAATACCTAACTAGTAAACTATGAAAATATATTTATGGCATTTAAGCTACACAAAGACCGCCACGTTTCATTTCCATAGGGAATCGTCAGGCTAAAATGCATGGAATTTGTGTTAAATACACATGCTGCTTAGTTTAGCTAGCTAACCAATAAGAGTTTTTATTAATCCTCTCACGGATTAATGTTTCCATTAACCCTTTCTTTTGTTCTATTTTGTATAGAGGCAAGTCATCCCTTTTTTGTGAATATATCAAGTTGATAAGTAACCTTATTTTCATAAGTCTGTGCTTGGAATACTTTTTCTATTTCAATTTTTAGCTGGTGGTTCAATTTAGTTTTTTATTTAATGATTTTATTTTAATGTTCCTATGCATTGTTATCACAAAAGTAAAATTTATTCTATTTATGCAGTTATTTGCTATTTCACTTTTACAGTTTAATAGGTTTTGGGTGTCTTTAAGTTTAGAATTTCAAATTTCCCATTCAGACATAATCCAGACGAGACATCTAGCTTTCTATATTTACTGGTCTATTGTACTATTTTCCACTCGAATGTTGGCAATCCTCCATTTTCTTTGAGCTCCCAGTAATGGTTCGCTAGTGCTGTTTTTATTCTGCGTGTTTTATTATTGAATGTGCTTTTATGATCATAATATTTGGTTTTAAAATCTCGGGAAGTCATATCCACATAGTACTTTTGGTTGTGGCTTGTTAAACAATGTTCTCAGTTGGATAAAGTACACAAGTTTTACAGTTACAGCTTTTCTCTTCAATATTAACTTTATTATTTCTATTTGGCAGATTGCTGTCATGGTTTTGGAATATTTTTATTTCTAGTCATTATATTTTTGTTCTACTTGTGTTATTTTTATTGTTGTTATATTAGTCACTTTTTTTGCGCAATTAAAATTTTTTCCCCCCTACTGCTCTCATTTATTATTTTGGTATTATGTACTTTAATTATCATTTCTAAGTTTCCACAGCAACGCTCGCACAATTTTAGGTTATTTTTATTGAATGTTTTATACAAGAGATTGGTTACAAGGATGTGATTTTTGAAAAACAGCATGTCAACTTTCATTGTTGGCTTAATTAGGAAAAGTGAGCCACCGATGAAAGTTGGTATGCTGTTTTCCTCTTCTTTTTATTTTTCAATCCCATTTGACTGGAGATCAACTTCTCTTTGGGCTACTGCACTGTCCAAAAAAACAAAAAAAAACAATTTCCATTATTTCAGCTGCTTTGAAAACTTTCCAACCGGACTATATGCATCATTACACTGGACTTAATTTTGGACTCCATTCTCTCTAAAGAACTATTTCCGCCTTTCGGGTTACTTTGAGAGAATTTTCATGCCAGCTGAAATATTATGCGCGGTTTGTTTTTATATTTTTTTTACAAATCCAACATTTTTTCACTTGTTTTTTTTTTGGCAATTTATGATTACAATAAATTTCGGTTTGACTTAATGCCATAACTAGCAAATTCTAGCATTGCTACAAATATAATTTGCTGATTTCTTTCTGTCCTCTGATGAGAAGAATAGCAAGAATAGCATTCTTTGAAACTCCGCAGAATAAGGACTTTGTAACGTGTTTTTTGGAGTATTCAGTCGAATAATAAATTTTGATTATAAATTTCAACTTACAGTATTAATTTTCTTTCTCTTATATATATATATATATATATATATATATATATATATATATATATATATATATATATAGTTAAATAGAATTGTAGAAGGTGGTACAATGCAGAGGTAACGGAAAGAAACAAGCTGAAGCAGGTGAGAAACTTTTATTAATACAAATTACAAATACATGTGTACATATTCATATATTTCTTATACACATGGATATACCACCAGACCGACTTTCCCAGGTGACCACTGTGCAAATATAAATATAATGTGTATAAGAAATATATGAAGATGTACACATGTATTTGTAAATTGTATTAATAAAACTTTTTCACCTGCTTCAGCTTGTTTCTTTCTGTTACCTCTGCATTGTACCACCTTCTATAATTCTATTTAATTACATACTATACAATGCTTCAAGCAAACTACATCCACCTCTTATATATATATATATATATATATATATATATATATATGTATAATGAAATCAGAAATAAACGTTGCATGCAACTTTCATATATCATCAGATCAATAAGGAAAGAATAAGAGAGAAAAATCTCTTTAAACTATGGCATTTCGAAGCTAACTGCTTCTCATTTTTTATTTAATATATTTAATTGTTTCTCTTAACATTGTCTATCTTCGTAAGGTTGCTTTGTTAAAGATATATTCTTTGCTAACTTCATAGCTTCATTATATATATATATATATATATATATATATATATATATATATATATATATATATATATATATATAGCTACTTAATTTACTCACATAAAATTGATATACGAAAATATAGATTTATGCATAAACTATTAAAATAATACTATAAAAGTATTTACTTCAAAAGTGCTCAATACGTAGGTAGAGCTAGTTAGTAAGTTATAAAATGTATATGGCGATTAAGCTACACTGAATATTCCGCATTTCATCCACTCTAGGACTCTTCAGGGTTATGTGCATAAGCCTGAAGAGTCCTAGAGTGGATGAAATGCGGAATATTCAGTGTAGCTTAATCGCCATATACATTTTATAACTTACTATATATATATTGTTTTTAAAATATAGTTATCCACTGACACTTGTTTTGCCATCTACGACTCATCAGAGTGGCTGAATCTAGTAGCCACTCCGATGAGTCATGGATGACGAAACACGTGTCAGTGGATAATTATATTTTAAAAACAATATTCCTTTTTGGGGGTACCAAATTTGTAGAAGGGAAAATATTCCCAACTCACATTTAGGTAAAAATGCACTTTCGTATAAATAATTGAATTCATTCAAAAAATATTGCAAAACAAAAACAAATAAATAACAGATATCTATATATATATATATAATGAAGCTATGAAGCTAGCAAAGAATATATCTTTAACAAAACAAACTTACGAAGATAGACAATGTTAAGAGAAACAATTAAATATATTAAATAAAAGATGAGAAGCAGTTAGCTTCGAAATGCCATGGTTTAAAGAGATTTTTCTCTCTTATTCTTTCCTTATTGATCTGATGATATATGAAAGTTGTGTAATATTCAAGATAGATAAATAACAGATAGATAGATAGATAGATAGATAGATAGATAGATAGATAGATAGATATCGGGTTATCTTAAAAGTCTGTGTCACTTCTTAGTAATTCATGTTTCTTTAACTTAGAATATGTCAAATTATTGACAAATACAATGTTTAGGTGCCACATGATCTGAATGAAAAGAACCCTTTAGATCACATTTCCAAAGAAAACGATCCTGGGATAAGCAAGATGATTCACTCTTAGTCATGCTAAAACTGATGTCGACCCTAACAAAGTTATGCTTTGTGTTTAGATGGATTGGAAAGGAATACTGTACTACTACCTAACCAGAAATTAATTCTTAAAAATATTGCTTACAACTGGATGAATTAAATGCAGCAACTCAAAACAAACATCTATGGTTGCCCAGCAGGAAGAGTGCCATATTCCATCACGATAATACCAGACTACATTGTTGTGCCTTGTTGTTATCATATCCTCCTTAGTCACTAAATATTTCTCCTTTGAATTATTATTTATTCAATTGACTGCAGAATAATTTCAATCGCAAAAACTCCAATTCTTTGGATTCCAATCAAAAAACATATTGATGAGTTCTATGCCATGAAACCACTGCAATTCTGTGAAAATGGAATTTTTAAATCGAAGAAAAGATAGATAATGGTTGTGCAACAAAATGGTTCATATTTTTTTTAATGTAATTGCTTTACTTTAAAATTCGGTAAAAACTTTCTGGACAACCTAATAACAGGTACTGTTTTGTTTCAGGCAACTGGCAAATGTCTGTGTATTATGATGACGAACATATCAGTGGAAGCCCTTTTGATGTTAATGTTTTTGATCCTTCCCAAGTGCAAATTTATGGTATTGATGGAGGAACTGTTGGGAAAGAACTCAATTTTAAAGGTAAAATGTTTTATTATTTGGTTTTTAGATTTTTATCCCAATTTTCAAGTGATTATTTCTTCACAAAGGAAATTAAAAATTTTGGAAAGCAATACAATGCAGAGATGGAACAAATTGAAACGAATTAAGATATATAATGGTGAAATAAGTTATGCAGATTCACCTTTTATAAGTTTCATTGTTTTTTTTGTTTTTTGTTTTTTGGTGATGATAACTTTTAAAACCTTTAATCTTTTTGGTTGAAAGGAAAACTTTTTTTTCAAAAATGTTCGAAATCATTAAAAATAATTTTTTTAAGAATCTTAAAATAGACAATCATAACTGATCGATAATATTTTACATGCCTTTGTATGTATCTGATGAGGTCTAATGAGGGACAATTTGATCAGTTCCTATTATACACGTTCAGAACCTCTCATCACCTCATCAACGTCCATAATGTACCATTATGATATAATTCTGGTGATGGTTTCAAAAACACCTCTCTTTCAATTTCATTTTCATGCAGAAATGCCAAAACAAAATCGTGTTGAATCTAAATAAAATGATGTATTTTTTTAATTTCTTCGCCAGAAGTGTTGCCGTATTGTATTTATCTTTCTGGGATTCAACATCTAAAAGTGCATTATAAACACATCATTTATATTTTGAACTTTTTTTTAGTATTCATCACTTCTTGGCTCAGTACTTCTGTACCTGTCAGCAACTTTGTTATGCTCATAATCTGACAACTACCATCTCATCATCCAAACAAACAATACTTGGACGTCTTTTCCGTAAACCTGTACATTTAGCGTAGTTCTCTATTTGGCTTCTTGCTACTGCTCCTGCGTCCAGTTCCACATTTTAGGTCTTATTTCTTCTAATTACAGTTTACCTAGTTCTACGTTATTGACACATATTAATATGTAGAATTTGTTTCAATTTCCTCTTGATACATTCTTTCATCTGGTTGATCATCTTTCTTAGATTTGATATCCCATCTTTCATTATAATCTTCATTTTAGTTACTGTCTTCTATCTCCTGTAAATACTAATGAATACATTTGAATGTCGTTATCTTGGTATTATTTTATCAGTTAACATTAGATGATATCTGCAATATGTTGTTCCATGACTAATTAATGCAGATTTTCCTTTCTGACCCATCACCATATCTTATCCCCCTCTAACCTTTCTTTTTTTTTGGGGGGGGTGCAGAATATCATTTCACTGTTCATTAATATCGATTTTGAGTAATGTTTTAATTTTGCTCGTAAAATCCTGCAAATGTTTTCATTCAATTCGTAATTAATAAAGTTATGTCTTGCACATTGCATCACTTTAAGATATTTTCCCACAAAATTGCTTGGGGTTGTTTCTCTTAATGTAGGTAGAGCATCAGTCAAAAGTGAAGAAAAATTTCATCAGATGCAAAATTGAAAATCTTATTGTCTTTTCATTGGTATCCTCCATCATACTTTGCAGATGTCACTTTGTTCAGTTATTATTACAGAAAAAAAAAAAACAGAGCTGGAGTCAAGATAACAAAAAGTTAAATTCAAATCTTGTGGATGAGAGATGATGGTTTACCTCGTGTGGACCTACAGAAAAATGATCCACTTTTTTTTTCAATTTTTTATTCTTTTGTTCTAGCTACCAGTTGCCAGACATTCACCCGCTATCTCATATATTACAAACAAAAGACCTTTTAAGGTTCTAACCGTTTCTTTTAAGTGCAATTGTCTTTTGCACTTGTTTCACTGAGTATAATTGCTAGGTAGTTTTTGAAATTCTTTTTCATTGAGTTCGTTTGCTCCTAATTACTGGAATGATGGAAATCTTCCTAAGATTCCAGTTTCTTTTCATATCGAATATAAGACTTTGGTATTTCGCTATCTTTTCCTTCTCAGCATCATTGTGTGCACTAACTTCTGCTAAGGTTGCTTCTTTTACCTTCTTGCCCCATATCACTAAGTCAGGTTTAATAGCACCGTTTTCTTGGTGTAGAAATTACATAGTCATAGTGAATGGTGTATGAATTATTTCCAACTGTTCTTTCTGGAATATATTTCATTTAAGCAAATGCAAATATTATAAAAGTACTTGAATGAATAATAAATAATGTAAGAGTTATTAGATATAGGAGTTATTATTTGGAGAGTTCTTAAATGTTAGTATTTCAATTCATGCAGATTAATGTGTGTGTGTGTGTGTGTGTGTGCGTGCGTGCGAGAGAGAGAGAGAGAGAGAGAGAGAGAGAGAAAAAGAGAGAGAGATCGTATTAATAATTAATTTCTTGTGGTGAAAGAAAGTTTAATTGAAGTCAATGTTAAAGAGAGTCGAAATGCAAGGAAGCACGAAGATACATGATTTGAGCTTGTTTCAACTTGAATGTTCAATATTTATTTTCTCTGGCTTGCTTTACCTAAAGTTTTTTCTTTGCTTCTTTGGTCACGTGTGGGCATTAAGACTGATTGGTTAATGAATATTTTTGTAATATCGGAAATGGCTTTAAATTATGTTGCAGGTGATTAATATTATATCATTTAAACTCTTAGCTGTCAAAAGATAAACGTTCGTTTAGATTCTACAAGTTATTATTTTTATTATATTACTTCTTCCAAGAAGATTATTCCTTTCAATCAAGTTTATCTCTTTGTGTATAATCTAACTTCACATCATTTGACCAATCGTCACCAAACTTTGTCAAAATATCGACCTAAACACATATTTAAATCATTCGTTGACATCTATGCTGATGACACGACCATCTACGGCAACACATCAAAGGCTGTAAATGACAAAGTTCTCTCTGATTCTCTCTCCTCTGATCTCGAGCGCGTGGTTCAGTGGGGGAAGATGTGGCTGGTTACCTTTAATGCATCCAAAACCAAACTGCTATCCTTACATCATCAACGCTCTGATCCCCATCTGGCATCAATTGTGATGGATGGCTCTCGTCTGGGTGAGGCCCCGTGTTTTGACAAGCTTCTGGGTTTGACCTTTACTCCTGATCTGAAATGGAACACGTACATCAAGTCTGTTGCCAAGGTCGCTGGAAAGATGGTGGGATCCTTCTACCGCTCCAGAAGATATCTCACTACGGATGCAATTCTCTATCTATATAAAAGCCAAGTACGTCCAAGGATGGAATACTGTTGCCATATCTGGGCAGGAGCTGCTAAAAACAGCCTATCCTGCCTTGACAGAGTACAAAATAGACTTCGTGGCTTGGTGGGGGATGCCCTTTTCTCTACCCTGCAACCTCTCTCCCACAGAAGAGACGTTGCGAGCCTGTCCTTGTTTTATCGTTATTTCCATGGCAGATGCTCGTCTGAACTCCAATCTCTGGTCCCCCCTCGCCAATCTTTCACGAAAAACACCCGTCTAGCTGAATCCACTGTGAAAAATTTCCCCCACTCTATATCTGTGCCTAAATCAAAACGCAGATTCCATGAACAAAGCTTCTTTCTTAGAACTGCACGCCTGTGGAACTCTGTTCCGTCTGCCTGCTTCCCTCCGGACTACAACTTGGATGTCTTCAAGTCCAATGTTAACAAATTCCTAATGAACCGCCCCCTTAAGTAAACATTTCAGCAAATCTCCTCACTAACGTAATGTACTTGCAATAACCCTTATCCCTGAGTGGCTTCCGGGCCTTGATAAGTGGTGATCACTGTGTAAAAAAAAAAAAAAAAAAAAAACTTAAAACTGATTTTATTTTAAGATATTTAGGTCGATTATCAAGAAAAAGGTGAAAGTCATGTTATGGTGATTTTTTTTTTTTTTTTTTTTACACAGGCATCACCACATTATCAAGGCCAAGAGGCCACTGGAGGATAAGGGTTAAAGAGTTTACAGTAGAAATTGGACAATATAGTAATCATTAGTAATGAACATTTGGTAAATTTGATATCTTATATGGAACGGCTCATCAAGAACTTATTTACGTTAGACTTGAAGACAACTATATTGTAGTCAGCCGGAAAGCAGGAAAACGGAAGACAATTCCACAGGCGTGCAGTTCTAAGAAAGAAGCTTTGTTCATGGAATCTACATTTAGGTTTAGGCACAGATAAAGAGTGGGGGGAATTATTGATAGTGTTTTCAGCTAGACGAGTGTTTCTTGTGAAAGTTTGGCGAGGGGGGACCATAGACTGAAGCTCAGTCAAACACTTTCCATGAAAATAACGATACATCAGAGACAAACTCGCAACATCTCTTCTGTGAGATAGAGGTTGCAAGGAAGAGAAAAGGACATCTCCTACGAGGCTACGAAGTCTATTTTGAACTCTATCAAGGCAGGACAAGTCCTTTCTAGCAGCTCCTGCCCAGATGTGGCAACAGTATTCCATCCTTGGACGTACCTGGCTCTTATATAGAGAATTGCATCAGCAGTGAGATATCTACTGGATCGATAGAAAGATCCCACCATCTTTCCAGTGGCCTTGGCAACAGATTTGATGTACGTGTTCCATTTAAGATCAGGAGTAACGATCAAGCCCAGAAGCTTATCAAAACTTGAGGCCTCCTGAAGACGAGAGCCATTCATTTCAGTTGATGCCAGATGGGGATCAGAATGTTGATGATGTAAAGAGAGAAGCTTGGTTTTAGATGCATTAAAAGTAACTAGCCACTCCTTTCCCCATTGTACCACGTGCTCAAGATCAAAGGAGAGAGAATTGGAGAGACCTTTGTTGTTTACTGTCTTAGATGTTCTACCATAAATGGTGGTGTCATCAGCATAAATGTCAACAAATGATGTAAGGATGTGATTTGGAGGATCATTAATGTAGATCAGGAATAGAGTTGGGCCCAGGATGAACCCCTGAGGGACTCCAGCATTAATACTGTGAGCTTCTGATTTTTGCCCATCAACTACTACTCTTATGAACCTATCAGAAAGAAATGATTTAATAATTGAGAAGACATTCCAGCTATACCATAGCTAGAGATCTTGTGAAGTAAACCTTTATGCCATACCCTATCAAAGCCTTAGATATGTCAAGAGCAATTGCCCTAGAAAAGTTGCCTTCGTCAAGAGATTTGCTAATCCTATGAGATATAACTGTAAGCACATCTGCTGTAGATCTAGCAGAATGGAAACCATATTGAGTGTCACTAAAAAAGTTATTTTTGTTGAGATGGTTGATTACTTCTGTATTTAACACAGATTCCAGCAACTTACTCATGACGCACAGGAGACTTATTGGCCTGTACTGAGAGGGGGATGAGCGATCACCTGAATTCTTAAATACAGGGCATACTGATGAGATTTTCCAGGGTGATGGGAAGCTATTCTCCTTAAGACAGCGTTTAAACAGTTTTGTAAGTATGGGCGCTAGTTCTGGTTGAAGTTTTTGGAGTACTATAATTGGAATACCATCAGGGCCAGTTGCTTTACTCGAATCAAGGTTTTTGATTAGCTTGGCAACATCACATACAGATATTTGTATATCACATAGCGTGTTTTCTGATACAGGAGGAAATATTGGGGTTGACGGCCTTGGTCGCAAAGGGTAGAATTAGCTGCAAAGTTCTTGGCAAAGAGTTTGGCTTTGTCTGATGTTGACGAGATGACCTCAGGTCCATTGATGATAGTTGGGATAGAGCACATGCTTCTGTTCAGGATTCTGTTTGCTATTTGCCAAAACTGGTGGGAACCAAGCCGCTGCTCAGCTACTTTGGACTTGACGGATTGAGCATACAACTCTCTTGCGTTCTTTATTACTTTCTTAAAATGGTTGCTGGCAGTCCTGAAAGCGGCTTTAGTTTCCATACATCTATTACGTTGGAAGCAGTGGAAAAAGTGATTTCTGTGCGCAATGGCAGCAGCACATTCTGGAGAGTACCATGACTGGCTGTTAGGTTTTTGCTGAAACTTTTTCGAGGGTATGAAACGGTCTATACCTACAATTAACCATTCCGTCAGGTCTGATAATATAGAGGACACATCCTTTTTAAACATGGAACGCAGAGGTAGATCCGATATAAATGTGCGGAAGCTATCCCAGTCAGCCTTAGTGTATCGATATACTGTACGATGGAGAGGTACGTCTGGGGACTTATTAGATTTCATTTTTATCTTAATTGATACAACAGAGTGCTCGGAAGATTCAAGAGGAGACAGAACAGAAACTGAACATAGTTCAGGGAAAATTGTGAGAAAAAGGTAGACTCGCATACTGGCCGTCATTGTCGGGCACATGGGTGAGTTCGTGAACAATCTGAGTGAGGTCATAAGCAATGGAGAAATCATGACAGAACCTCCCCTCATCATCGGTCTTGTTTGAGTGGGTCAACCATTCCACATTGTGAACATTGAAGTCTCCACATACGTGAATGTTAGCTGAAGGATAAGCAGATAGGATTTGGTCAATTTTCTCAGATATGCTTTTAAAGATAGTAACTCCGCTGTTGTGGGGGTGATAGAGAGTAAATATAAATGCAGTAGTGTGAGCTAATGCAACCCGGAAGCACATATAGGGTAAGTTAGTATCTTCTCTGGAGATGTCCCTACCACATGGAAAGCCATCTTTAATATAGGCACATATTCCATGCCCATGGCGATCTTGGGGGTCAGATTTAGAAGTTAAGTTAGAGTATCCTTTAATTGCAAACTCTTCTAGGGAAATAGCCTGTCCAATGTCAGTTTCGCTTAAAAATAAAAGGTCTGGTTTAGTCTCCTGTAATTGGGTTTCAACCTCTGGAAGGTTAGAATGTAGACCCCTGATGTTGGAGAAGGAGACATGGTAATAGGGGTCTACGTTGGAAGTTGGAGAACCGGTTTTGTTGATTCTGTTCTATCATATAACAAATTCTTGAATTCTATCTCACCGTCACTTCCTCAAGCATTCCAAGTTCATTCTTGCATACTAATTTCACTCTTTAGCTTGAATTTTCTTCCTTGATAATTCAGTGGACCAAAACAGCAAACACGGTGTAACTAAGCTGGATTTTTTTTTTTTTTTTTTTGCCTTGTGCTCTATTAAGTTTAGCAAAGAATGTACTGATTCACTCAAGTGTAACGACCAGCACATTACATTGCTTCATATTTCCATTTAGTAGGGTCGTTTCCTAGAAAGAATCTACATTATTTTCTACTCTGATACGAATTTTTACATACAACTGACTTCTTTTAATATTTAAAAACTTCATTTCATAAAACGGATCACAAAAAGTGATTTTTTTTAAATCTATGATCAACTTTTCATTGACTCAGGTAATCCTTTCTTTTACTTTCTTCACTGAATTGTTTTAGACCAAAAATGTATTACTAACATTTATGTTGTTACTAGAAAATTATCATTAAAATGTTTTGATCTTTAAAATATTTGATCTTTAAAATATTTTGATCTTTAAAATATAAGCTTGAATTAATTGGCGATATTCCATTTTTTTTTTCTTTTTTACACGGTGGTCACCACTTATCAAGGCCCGGAAGCCACTCAGGGATAAGGGTTATTGCAAGTACAGTACATTAGTGTGGAGATTTGATGAAGTGTTTACTTAAGGGGGCGGTTCATTAGGAATTTGTTAACGTTGGACTTGAAGACATCCAAATTGTAGTCAGGTGGGAAGCAGGCAGACGAAACAGAGTTCCACAGGCGTGCAGTTCTAAGAAAGAAGCTTTGTTCATGGAATCCACGTTTTGATTTAGGCACAGATAAAGAGTGCGGGGAATTTTTCACAGTGGATTCAGCTAGACAGGTGTTTTTCATGAAAGATTGGCGAGGGGGGACCAGAGATTGGAGTTCAGACGAGCACCTGCTATGGAAATAACGATAAAACAAGGATAGGCTCGCAACGTCTCTTCTGTGGGAGAGAGGTTGCAGGGTAGAGAAAAGGGCATCCCCCACTAAACCACGAAGTCTATTTTGTACTTTGTCAAAGCAGGATAGACTGTTTTTAGCAGCTCCTGCCCAGATATGGCAGCAGTATTCCATCCTTACAACATTACTATTATATAAGCACTAAATAATTTCAAACAAGAATATTTAATCTAAATTCATTTTAAATAATACTGTTTAGTTATCTATGTCAGTCACATTTATAACATACTTAATTATGTTATGAATTTTAGACTGACATCATTTCTGCTGTTCTTCTTATTCATTCATTTATTTATTTATTTATAATGTTTTGTTTAAGATTCAAAGTGATTTTTCTTTAACACTGCATCATAATAACTGAAAAAGTTTTCAAGTAGCCTTTGATGCTAGTAACTTCAGAGTTGTTTTTAAAATCAGAATACTTTAAAGCAGTGTTTCTCAACCTATTCTAATTGTGGCCTGCTTCAGTTCAATGTGAGTACTCTATGGCCCTTTGATGTCAATTTGAGTTCTTATCCACTCTCTCGTTCCACAAAGTAATACTTTAAATAATACTATAATAAAAATACAAACTTCAATTGTAAATTAATGACAAAAAATAAAATAAAAGTTGAAATACAATTTGGTGAAAAACTTAATTTAAAAACAAAACTGGGTGTTTTAACTTTAATAAATTCAAAAGTTATTTTTGCAAAGACAGTTAGAGGAACAAATGGATTATTAACTTCATTTGATATTTCACTTATTACTAAATTCAATATTTTAAATAATAACTATTACTTACAAAATACTGCATATCTATATATTGTGTGCCGAAATTTTCTGTAGCTTCAAATAGATTCTCATTTTTCTAATGTGGCCTTATGGTACCTGGAACTATCCCATCGCCATATTACTTGCAATACTGGTTTTAAGAGTTGTGTTTGAATTGCAACAAATTACTAGTTCATGTGATGTTGTCAATTGATGACAATCAAAAATGGAGACAAAATTAATTAACCCTCATGATTTCATCTGTTAATATATGATCAGGTATTATCATATAAGTTTAGAATTTCAAGAATGTATATTTGCATCTCGGCATCTTCTATTAGGATATTTGTAAATAGTACTTAGTAAATTAAATTTTATATTAAACTTTTGTCTAGAGGGTATTTATTTAATTATTTAGGCGATAAATATTTAAATAATCTAAACAATTATTCAGCATCTATTGATGATCAAAGTCGTCTGCATCGTTGTTATAGCTAATCTAAGTCAATGATAAGCCACACCCCTTTTCATTCAGATAGTATGGTTGCTCAATAGTGGAATAAATCCAAACTTTTCAAAATCCTGGTTTTTAAATTTTACTAAATTTTCCAACTTAATTTTTATTTCAACATACTTAACCTAAAATGAAAATAAATTTATCTTCCCAATTAAGAATCTTTCATTTTTATCATTATTTATTTTGTTTTATTTTTATTTTATTTTTTTATATTATTGCTAGTGCTATGATGTTTTCATAGTAGGGAATGGTGACACAGGTAATTCACTTACTCTAGTTAACATTTCTATTTTTAGCAATAAACGCTTTATTACGAATGTGGTAGTCAAAAAAATGTTTGCAAAATATAAATGAAACTTTTTAACTACATTCGTAATAAATCATTTATTTCTAATGTTTATGATGGCTATAAAACAAATGGCTTCCATACTAAAAAAAAAACATCTGATAAATAGACAGTGTCCTTTTTGTGTAATCTTTATATCAAAATGCTTATACTTTACTTCCTTTAAATGAAGTTACAACAGCTACCTTCAATATCACAATTAAAATATTGTTTAAGATTTTCTAATAAAGGCTAAAAGCAAATGACGATCTAGGATCTTGGATTTAATTTACAACAATGTTATTATCGTTGATTGGTTGGTTGGTTGGTTGGTTGGTTGGTTGGTTGGTTGTTTTTGTTTTATGGCATATCAACCTTTTTCAGGTTATTTTAATGCCGAATCCAGTTATTTTGAGGAACGATTTTTAATGGAGTATATATATATTTTTTTAAAGTCAGATTCTATTTAACTCATAGTTGGGGCCCTAACAGGTACTACCACTCTGGGTCAGAGTGGACCTGGGAGCAATGGCAATTAAAGGGTGGCTCCACACTCCCTAAGGCCCGCAGGGTGGGGCCGCATCATCGGATATAGTTTTAGGTCATATCCAGGACCGTTATTATTGTTATGGTTGAGATAATTTAATTGTTTTAATAAATTACGATAACATTTAGACAACAATAAAAATTGCTCATTGGATGTTAATTTATATTGATGTGGACATGCATTGATGTGTGTGTGTGTGTGTGTGTGTGTGTGTGTGTGTGTGTGTGTGTGTGTGTGTGCATATATTTATATACATACATACACACACACACACACACACACACACATATGTATGTATATGCACATATATATATGCACATATGAATTGTCATTTACTGTTAGAAGGAAAGTAGTAGCAGTACCTATATGAGCCAATTGTTGTTGTTGTTGTTGTTACTGTATGTACACGGGAATATATGTATTTTGCTGGTTCGAAAAACAAATCTAAACATTCCAAACAACTGCAAAAATTCAACAGGTTATGTGCTCTGTAAATCAACAAGTTATGGTTCATTTGTAATTGATTTTATTTCAACAGAGGCGAAACTGATTTTCAGTTGTGGAAAATAAAGTTCGCTCCAAATCATTGCTTACAAAAATTGTCTCATATTCTAGAGACAAATATCGACACAAATGAAGATTCTTCCTACAAAAGGAAGAATGCAAAAGTATTTGCATTAAGGATGCAACCTTTGGTGATAAAAGGCTTCATTAATAATAAGAGACGTAAAAAATAATGGAAGAATAGTAATGTGGATAATCATTTTATCAGAAATAGCAAATCAAGAATCATAGCAGTCTTTACAGAATTGACATAATTAAAACTGAAGCACAAATGATACCTATATTATATTATAATTTTATTTATTATATTATTCAATATATTATATTATAATTTTATTTATTATATTATAATATATATTATATTATTATATTATTATATTATAAAGGATGAAAATGATTTAATCTTTGGAATATTTCTGCTGAGGAGTTCAGGTCAAATGATAACCAACGTCAACATTATTGGCCAAAGCATGTCTGAAAGTTGGTCAGGTTACTGGATGCATGCCAATATCCTGATGAGAGGTCCACTTTTGTGAAAATTTCTGCATCTCCCATGTCATGAAGGACATCCTCACGTGTTGGTATGGTGTAGTGCTCTCTCATGAGTGCTTTGTTGAGCTCATGAGGATCCAGGCGTATTCTCATTGTCTCATTTTTCGAGAGCTAGGCCGCTAATGTTTACATCCAGGCCTCCACAGGAAGAAGTGAATATTTTGTGCAGTACTATAATATTATTTAGGAAGCCATTCTTAACATGGGGAGGGTGTTTTGTAATTATTCTGTACTTTCACCTAACAATTTAATAAAAAAAGATATAATGAAACTTGAAAATACTATTTAAAAAAATAGCACGGTAATGTTATGTTCAGAATGAAGATGACACAGAACTAAGTGTAATAGCAGTTTTATTGAGTGGCTATCTTACAATGAGAAGTCCTCCTCTTTTTATAGGAGAGTTATGTAGAAAGAGGAGAGAGCTAGGGAGGGCAGTGGTGAGGGTTTGGTTATACATAACACTCCCCTCCTCCGTCAGGGCGGGTGTTTGTTCATTTTGTTTTCTTCTTAGGTGGAAGGAGTAGGGACTGGGTTTTGAATGGCAACATGGGGGAAGATGGATTGTTCATTCGTTGTAGCATGCAGTATAATGTGTCCTGATTGCGTAGTCAGCTGTTGGCTGTCATTCCTTTCATAAATCCTTTCTTCAGCCGACTCGGTTTCCTATGCAAGCCTTTCTCTTTGTAGTATGGGTTTGTCAAACTGTATTTGGGACTGAAGGTGAACATCAGCTGTGCATGTAGTCTAATGGTGTCCTATGTTTTGACTTGGGTGTTTTACACAGCAATCACCTGTTTCCGGGACATAACTGTCCGTCTCTTAGTTCTACTTCATAGGACCTACCAGTCATTTGTTTTTTGGGCTGTTACTTCCCTCCACTCTCTTATGTAGGGATTGGATGGCTGGACTTGAACATTGTCACTGATGTTGATGCCGTTCAGCTCTTTCCCTGTCTCACAAAGCTACTAAAAACTCACTCCGCGTTTCGGCTCTATTCTTCACACTAACTACTAACAAGTATCGCATCATGTATTGGGGGCCATTGTTGGTCATTATTTTATCCAAATGACTAAAAAGCAAGGTATAATATTTCATTTTGTCTGCCATTGCCTTGCTGATTACTGGTACTGACATTTCGTCGACAATGGGATACTTGGAGTATCTGTCGACAGTAAGCAGGAACTACTGTCTGTCAATCTCGAATAGGTCGGATGCGATGAGCTTCCAAGGCTGGGAGGGAATGTCATGTGGGAGCAGTGGTTCATACCTATATGCATCCTGGTATTCTTTGCAAAATGTGCACAACCTGCACATCCTTTCAATATTCTTGTTGATATTGACCTGGTACACGCTTTCTCTGGCGAGCCTGCATATTTTCTATATGCCTTGATGGGCTTGGTGGAGCTGGTGGAGGATGTCCTCTCTCATGGAATCTGGGATGAGTACTTGTCGGCCTTTGAATAAGATTCCAGATTCGATGGCAAGTTCATCATGGAAGGACCGGTATGGGCAGATCTCTGTGGGTATCTAACGGATATTGTCAGGCCATCCCTGATGTATGACCTCCTTGACAAGATTCATGGTTGGGTCTTTTACTGTCTCAGTACGTAGTATCTTCTGCTTTTAACATGAGAAGTTGATGGTTGAGATGGTTTGGTCCTCACTGACCTCAGTATTTATGCCGTCCACGTTCTCGTCCAGCTCAATTGATATGTTGTTTTCGAGATTAGGTAGTCAACTTAGGGTGTCAGCGAGGATCATTTTGCTGCCTGGTCTGTAGATGATTCGGTATAAGTAGCCCTGGATGGTGTGGTGCTGAATGCAGTGGTTTGCCGCATATTGTGACCAGTGGCTTATGGTCTGTGATAACGGAGAAGGCTTTTCCATAGAGGTATGTGTGGTATCGATGAACACCATGCACTATGGCCAACATCTCCTGTTCGATGTTGCTGTATCTGCTTTGGGCATCAGTTAGTGTTTCGGAACCAAATGCAATTGGTTTGCTAACTTGAGTCAGTGCCACTCCCAGGCCATTCTGCAAAGCATCCACTTTGAGCATTCTAGGCTTGACCATGTCATAGTATGACAGGCATGTGTTGTGGGAGATCATTTTCTTGAGCTGGCCGTAGTACTTTTGATGGTTGGGGTCCCAAACCCAGGATCCTGAAATTTGAGAAGACCGCACAGTGGGTAAGCTTTTTCAGCAAAGTTAGGAATATATGGGACAGGTAATTCAACATACCTAGAAAACGTTGGAATTCCCCCTTATTTTGTGTATTTGGCATTTCCTTTATGTCACGCACCTTGTCCAGATTTGGCTTGATTCCATTGAGGGTGTAAATGTTTCCAAAAAAAGATATGCTGTGTTGCTTTATGAAGCATTTTTTGCTATTAAAAATGAGCCCCGTTTCGGACACTCGGGCCATGAGATTACGCAGGTTTTTGTCATGATCCTCATCATTCAGACCATCTAGGCCTTCTAGGATTTGATCCATTTTTGCTTGGAAGATATCTTGTGAGATGTTAATGTCAAATTAGATGTTTCCAGTGCACTGCAAAAGAGTAATAAAAAATGCAAGAGAGCTATATGCTCAGTTCATTAAATTCAAAGTAGCTGAGCAGCGGCTTGGTTCCTACCAGTTTTGGTAAATAGCAAACAGGATCCTGAACAGAAGCGTGTGTTTTATCCCAACCATCATCAATGGACCTGAGGTCATCTCGTCAGTATCAGACAAGGCCAAACTATTTGCCAAGAACTTTGAAGCTAATTCTACTCTATACAATGAAGGCCATCAACTCCCTGTATTTCCTCCTATAACAGACAACACGCTATGCAACATACAAATATCTGTGCGTGAGGTCGCCAAGCTAATCAAGAACCTTGATTTCAGTAAAGCAACTGGCCCTGACGGCATTCCAATTATAGTGTTTAAAAAGCTTCAATCAGAACTTGCTCCCATACTTACAAAACTGTTTAAGCATTGCCTTAAGGAGAAGTGCTTCCCAACACCCTGGAAAACCTCATCAGTATGCCCTGTATTTAAGAACTCAGATGATAAGTCATCTTCCTTCTCAGTACAGACCAATAAGTCTTCTGTGTGTCATGAGTAAGTTGCTGGAATCCATATTAAATAAAGAAGTAGTCAACCACCTCAGCAGAAATAACCTTCTTAGTGACATGCAATATGGTTTCCGTTCTGCTAGATCTACAGCAGATGTGCTAACGGTTATATCTCATAGGATTAGTGAATCTCTCGACAAAGGCTTCCTTTCTAGGGCAATTGCTCTCGACACATCAAAGGCCTTTGATAAGGTATGGTACAAAGGCCTACTTCACAAGATTTCCAGCTACGGTATAACTGGAAATGTTTTCTCAATTATTAAATCATTTCTCTCTGATAGGCTCATAAGAGTAGTGGTTGATGGGAATAAATCAAAAACTCACAGTGTAAATGACAAAGTTCTCTCTGATTCTCTCTCCTCTGATCTTGCACGCATGGTACAGTGGGGAAAAGGTGGCTGGTTACTTTTAATGCATCTAAAACCGAGCTCCTATCTTTACATCATCAACGCTCTGATCTCCATCTGGCATCAATTGAAATGGATGGCTCTCGTCTAGGGGAAGCTCCATGTTTTGACAAGCTTCTGGGATTGACTTTTACTCCTGATCTGAAATGGAACACGTACATCAAGGTCGCTGGAAAAATGGTGGGATCCTTCTACCGCTCCAGAAGATATATTACTGATGATGCAATTCTCTATCTATATAAAAGCCAAGTACGTCAAAGGATGGAGTACTGCTGCCACATCAGGGCAGGCTGCTAAAAACAGCCTATCCTGCCTTGACAGAGTACAAAATAGACTTTGTGTCTTAGTGGGGGATGCCCTTTTCTCTTTCCTGCAACCTCTCTCCCACAGAAGAGACATTGCGAGCCTGTCTTTGTTTTATTGTTATTTCCATGGCAAGTACTCATCTGAGCTGCAATCTCTGGTCTTCCCTCGCCAATCTTTCACGAAAAACACTCGTCTAGCTGAAACCACTGTCAATAATTTTCCCCACTCTTTATCTGTGCCTAAATCAAAATGTAGATTCCATGAACAAAGCTTCTTTCTTAGAAGTGCACGCCTGTGGAACTGTTCCGTTAACCTGTTTCCCACCTGACTACAACTTGGATGTCTTCAAGTCCAACATAAACAAATTCCTGATAAACCGCCCCCTTAAGTAAGACACTTTATCAAATCTCCATTATTAATGATTAACGCGATATTATCCCATTGATTACTATACACGCAATAACCCTTATCCTCGAGTGGCTTCCAGGCCTTGATAAGTGGTGACTACCATGTAAAAAAAAATTTAAAAAAAAAAAAAATCCTCCGAATGGTGTCCTGCAAGTTGTCAACAGCTGTGATTCCTCATCCAGCTGGATCGACCAGTACCCCGCCTTGGTGTCAAGTTTGCTGAAGACCTTGGCTTTTGCAAAAGCTGGGTTTAGTTCCTCCACTGTTGGTATTTTATGTAGATATCTCTTGAGGCTGGCATTGAGTTTCTGTAGGTCTATGCATATTCGGAGGAAGCCATCTTTCTTTGTGCTGTATGCCAGGCCGGAGCACAAGTCTGTGTGTTCCTCAACCTTTCAGAGCACATCTTCGATGAGCCTGTTAATTTCCTCCTTTATTTTGTTCTTGAGGTGGATGCTACATTTGCGTGGAGGGGGGGGGTCAATGAAGCTTTCTGCATCTACCTTTAGTAGGAGTTTGATAGTCCCACTAAAGTTGCCAATTCTGTCAAACTGATTGGGGTGTTCTAACATCAGTTGGGTGATGGAGGAGATAGGCACAGTTGAACATTTCTAAGGATGTCCACATGGATTGTGATTAGCTTTAGCCTTTCACATTTTAGGAGCCCCACGACTGCAGATCCTGGTACTTCTACCACATAGAATGTTGTGTCAGTTCATTCCGAGTCTTTGTACTGGCATGGGAAGTTGATGGTTCCCAGGCATCTAATTCAATCGTCTTCATATGAGGTGAGTTTCACGTGTGGACAGAGTTGTAAGATGGAGAGGGCTTCTTGAGATGTTCCATACATCTGATGGAATGTTCTTAGTAGAAGTGTGTTGCCTGATGCCCTGGAATCGATTTTCGTGTGGAGAGTGTGGTGTGTTTGGTATTTTAGGTGGGGTAGCCTAATGTTCAGGGTCATATAGGTCTCATCCCTGGGGTTTTTAGTTATACCGTCCATGCATTTGGCGCTAACAGTGATGGAGTGGAAGTGCTGTAGGTATGCATCTTCGTTACTACCGGTATCGATATTGTTGATATTTTCCCCATATCTTCTGCATTCGGTTCTCCTTGGGGTTTGGTGCCGGGGATTGCGGGACTTGCTTCTCTGTTTATCTTTTCTTCTATGTTCCTTATTTTTAAGATTTTTTGCAGCATCTTGCCCAGTGTCGCTTGTTCCTACATGCCAAACATTCATCGTTGTATGCTGCGCATTGTTTGGGCTTGTGGCTGGTGTTGCAATTTCCACACTTCCTGCCCGAGCTGATGAAGTTCATCGTTTTCGGCGGTAAGGGCTATCACATTGGTTATGCTGTATCCCTTCCATTTGCTATAGAGCTCGTTACAGCAGACATCATAGGATGTTGAGAATATGATGAGCTCTATTAGTCCCTCGCTCAGCTCCTTGTTGGTAAAGTCGCACTTTTGTGCTAGTGTCCTGGCTCGCGTGATGAAGTCGTCTAGTGGATCATTTTGTTTTTGACAGTACTGCATCAGGTGAAGTCCGTGAATTCTGAAGTTGATGTTCATTCTAAGTTGGCTTTTGAAGAAATTCCAGAGGTGCTCTGGTGATTTCTTTTGTCCGTCAGTGAGGCAACTGGCATTTAGACATCTTAGGCCTTGGTCACTTATACCACGGCAGATTTTTCTGGCTTGTTTAGTTTCTTCGTTAACAAAAGTGCATAAGCATCACATTTTTAATTTACATGTACAGATAAACAACAATTTTTTTTATTAATTTTTTATTTAGAAAGTAGTAAAATTCAATGAATAAAATAATAAATCATTTATCGTGTATAAAGTAGTAAGCATTAATATGCGTGCTGTTTTTGGTTTTGTGTGTTGAATTAAATTTTTTTTAATTTTTTACATTAATAATAAACCAATTTCAATCTTCCAAACATGCGTCTAGGGAGCGGTTATTAAATAAATATGCTTGCCGCCATGGAACTCAACGCCCCAGGAGTACCCGGCCCGTTGCTACGAATTCGTAATAGGGGCATGTGAGCGAGACAAAAATGAAAGATCAGGGAGATGAGTCCTACAGGAGAATTTAAATAAAACTGCTACAGTCACGAAAGATTAATTTAGAGGGGGGGTTACGCACTCTCTCAAAACAGGTTGCCTCTTAAATTTCTAGCTCGCTGTGTGTGTGTGGGGTGTGTATATATATATATATATATATATATATATATATATATATATATATATATATATATATATATATATATATATATAAGAAAGCTTACCCCTTGACGCTGCCAATAATGAAAACTTTACCAAAATAGGTGCTTATTGTGTGTGTGTGTGTGTGTGTGTGTGTGTGCGTGCGTGTGTCGAGGGCGGGTGTGAATTCTTGAAAAACGTGACACTTTTCACCTGGCCAGGTGTTTGTGTTTGTTCATTGTTTACGACTTGAAGATAAGGGGAAAGAAGGGGCATTTTTGTCAACATCGAGATAATAAGTTTTATTCGAAAGGCGTGTCTCTAAAATGTTAAACAATTTGTTTGTAGTTCATTTTATTTATTTATTTGGAATGTAGTAATCCTTTTAAACCACTTTACGGTAATTCATTTATTGCTGTAAAAAAAAAAAAAAGGAAAAGGGGGTGTCACTTGACGGTAATAAATGGATTAAGAAAACTTTTTTTCTTTAGTTGCAGTTTAAATAAGAAAAACTTTTATCCATTTTTTCCATCCTAACAATTTTGAACAACTTTATGCAATCAATTTCGACATATTTTATATTCTCAAATGTAAGTTTGTGAATTTTGTTAATAATAATGCTGTTGATTTATTTCGTTGTGCGTTTGTTTTCTTAAGTTTCTTTCTTGTTGCATATCTTGATGTAAATATGTTTAGAAATCAGGAGTTGGTGTTTTTCATACTAATCGAAAAGGATATGTCCTTGGCAATCAGTCCGACAGAGTCTGGGTTAGTTTTTAGTTGGTGACTTTATGTCGAGAGAGCTGAGGTTAGAGATTAGGGGTTTGTATTACTGTACACATAGATTCGAAAAAGTTGTCAAAAAACAAATATATAACAAATGTTATCAAAGGCAAGATAAATTACTTTTCTACCAAACTGGATATAATTTTCGTGTTTTTATTCAATTTAACATGTTTATTCGGCTTGAAAAGCATATAATGTTTACCGATGTATTGGAAAATTCAAAATGGCGGCCGACTATCTCTTTAACACGGTAAGTTCGGGAAAAGGTGTTATAAATAATAAACTAGACAAAATACTATTAAAAAACCAACGAATATATGTCAAGTTATGTCACGGTAACATATATTGAGCGAATTTCTAACAGTATTTTGTCTAGCTTATTATTTATTACACCTTTTTCCGAACTTACCGTGTTGAAGAGAGAGTCGGCCGCCATTTAGAATTTTCCAATATATCGGTAAACACTATGCTTTTCGAGCTGAATAAACATGTTAAATTGAATAAAAACACGAAAATTATATCCAGTTTGGTAGAAAAGTAATTTATCTTGCCTTTGATAACATTTATTTGTTATATATTTGTTTTTTGACAACTTTTTCGAATCTATGTGTACAGTAATACAAACCCGGGGGGGGGGGGAGCTCGACAAGAACTTGTTTACATTGGACTTGAAGATGACCATATTGTAGACAGCTGGAAAGTAGACCAACGGAAGAGTTCCACGGGTGGAAATAGGCTTTTAGAAGGAATGTGTTTAATTGCTTTAGATAGATACCGATATCGAGGAATGCTGACAGGAATGTTCAGGCATGTGTGTGCGTGTGATCCATAGTGCACAACGCCTTTTGTGGCTTTTTAGTTTTCTAGTCCCCACCTTCCAACTTTGTGTCACATCTTCTCACGGTGTGTAAATTTAGATGTTTAACACTCTCAGCTAACTTCCTCTCTTCAGTATGATTCTACCTTTTTAGGCGATTACTTGTGAACAGTAATACCCTGAAAAACTTTACGGAAAATATTTGAGAATTTAGCGTGTGAAGTAAGTTTCGCATATAAATTTAACGTAAACTAGTTTAGTGAATCGACCAAGCGAACGAACCTATTTTGCCCTTGTACAACATCTTTTTATTTTATAAAGAAAATGGGGCATGTGCCGTGTTTTTTTTTTTTTTTTTCAGTTGGGACATGGGGAGAGTGCATAGTAGAAGCCGACAAATGTAATTTCAAGACTGAATCGAAAATTGAAACGATTTTTTTCGTAACAAAACCAGAATTCTGAAATTTTTTAATGTGTGTTTCCCCTGCAAATAAAAACTCACACGATTGATTGCTTAAAATGTTATTTTGACAATCTCCATTTATTATAGGCACGACCAAAAAGTGAAAGAAAAAACGGTACCAAGTGCACTTATTGATCCGTGCTGAAATAATAACGTCATTATTTAAAAAGTCGTTCTTAACATGGGGAGGGGAAGGTGTTTTGTAACTATTCTATACTTTAACCTTACAATTGAATTTAAAAAAAAACATATCATAAAACTTTAATTAAACTTGGAAATACGATTTAAAAATTAGCGCGGGAGTGCACTTGCACTACTTACTTCACTAGCACCGAAAAAACAAGTTGTGTTTTTTTTTAATAAATTAAAATCTATTAAAATCCATTATTCTTTTTTGTTTTTGTTTTCAGAAAAATAAAAACCTGAATTTTATCATATGAAAAGCAGAATAATATAAAACTTTTTCTACTATTTTTAATAGAATTTTAAATTTTATATTTCCCAAAAACCACCCCATTATTCACCGCCATTTTTGTCTCGATCGATAAAATATTTTTAAAAAATTTTTTAAGTTTTTTTTAACCAAATCTTTTTTTTTTTTTTTTTTCCGTCTAAATAAGATTTAGGATCAAAAATAGGGGGACCTAGTTTTGAAAGCTGATTTTAGGTTTACGACTACTTGTTGATTGTATTTGAAAGATTAAAGACTAAAGTTAATTTTCAAAAGGAAAAAAGTATTTGTACGCATGAAAAAAAAGTCAGAAAAAATGTTTTCACGGCAAGCTAACCAATTCAGGTAAATTTTGAAGTTAAATAAATTCATTGTAAAAATCCTTTAAAAGATAAATATTAGTTTTCTGTGTCTATTTCAAAGATAATTAATAAAGTCCTAAGACACTGAATTAAATAATAAAAAAAAAAAATAAAATAAACACCTTGTTTGTACAAAAAATGGTTTAATCAACCCAAGAAACGAGCGATTTTGC
Organism: Euprymna scolopes; assembly: GCF_053919585.1. NCBI lineage: Eukaryota > Metazoa > Mollusca > Cephalopoda > Sepiida > Sepiolidae > Euprymna > Euprymna scolopes. The sequence goes on from NC_136492.1 coordinate 99,903,245, forward strand.
GAAGAGCAAAATCGATACAAACGGAAGTTTTGTAAACACGGAATATACGGAAGCCCACAATTTCAGCCAGTCGAAAGACTGTGAGAAAATGACGTCATGTAATTAAAAAGGAGGAAGGGGGTGTTAGTTTTCTTTTTCTTTTTCCCCCTATACATGCATTGCATCTGTACATTCCTATCCTGAACGTTTGTATCATTTTTACTATTTTTTAATTTAATTATTTTTCTATGTTTCTGTTTTTAAATTAATTTTTTTTAATTATTGTTCAAGATTATATAAAAAATTATGTTACGCCGAAAGTGTCACAATCATGTAAGCAAGGAACATATTAAAATCTTACATATAAAAATTATGCAAAACCTGTAATTAAAAAAATAAAAATAAATATTTTTTGCTATTATATTTTTTGTGTGAAAATATGAAATAAACAATGCTTAATTCAATGATAATATTGGTAGTTTGAGAAATTTAATTTTTCTTGGAGCTATATCGAATTCATTAATACGGACTTTAGGAGCATTTTTCGTAATGTTCCTGTAAAAAAAATTTTATAATTGTTTTTTTTTTTTAATTGTTATATTTTTATTAAAAAGCAAAAATAAATTCATTCAATTTTTTTTTTTTTTTTTGTTACTACAGAAAAACATAATTTAGTAAATTATTTTTGTTTAGACAAAATAATACATTTTCACGGAGATTGAAATAAAAATAATGAGTTCAATATATTTCGTGATCATTATTTGATAAATATTGAAAATTTCATTAAAATTGGTTAATTTCCTGATTTTTAGTGATTTTTTTTTAAGTAAAGGGAGGGGTCAAAATATTTATACATTTTGAGCATCGGCATTCATTTTGCACGTAGGTGCATATTTGCCAATGGGGCCTCGCTCATGTAGGTTCGCCAATTCAGGTACTTATAATATTTTTGCATATTCTTATAGCAGGTACATGCAAAATGAATGCCGATGTTCAAAATGTATAAACATTTTGACCCCTCTCTTTACTTAAAAATGTTGTACGCAGCGCATTCTGGGGAATGTTCCTTAAACAAAAGAATGCGTGTGTGCACAGTCCCATTTTACTTATGTTGTCATCGCTGTTTTTTCTCATATCGAAAAACAGTGAAATTTTATTTTCTTGAATAAAAAAAAAACCTACTTGACAAGAACACGACTGTTTTTGTTTTAATAATTTTTTTTTTTTTTTTTTTTCAAAATTAAAAAAAATAAAATTTCAATTTGGCTTGAACTTTGCGATTTCGGATTGTTTTTTTTTTATATGTTTTCTCCTGTTAATAATTACCTATAACTATAATCTCCGGACAAAAAAATATCCAGCCAAAAAAAAAAAAAAAAAAAAAAACATATAATAACAAAATAATCTGAAAAGTGCAAAGTTCAAGCCAAATTTAAAAAAAAAAAAAGCCCACAAAGGCAAAAATTCTTTCCTTTTTTTTTTTTTTTTTTAAGTTTTTTTTTTTAGATCAAACACGTAAGTAAAATGGAACCGTGCACTAGGAGTGTCAGAATTCGCCATTAAAAAAGGAGTGATTATGTAGACTCGCTATCTTTTGAAGCTTATAACAATATGAATAATGTAATTTAAACCCTAATTTTTTTTTAATGAAAGGAGCAAAGACAAAACTTTAAAATAATAAAAGGTTTTATCGAAAAATATACAATATTTTTTTAATCAGTTTTCTTTAAAAAAAGATTTCATAAAATTCAATGAATTTTAACTTAATCTAAATATATATAAATTCAAAAAATCACTTACCTATATAAAATACTAATCAATGGATGCTTCCATTCTTTATTTATGAGAATTTGTCCATATTTATATTTTATATTCCATGTATTTTTTAAATAAAAGAATTTTTTTAAACAACTATTTGAAAAGACCGCCATTACGTAAGCATTAACCGGTGTTAGCGAAGCGGTGTTTCTTCCTGTTTTGAACTACAGATGGATAAAAGGACGTAAAAACAACACATACGCATAAGCCGTGAAGCCTTGTGCGTAAAGAAATATGTGTGAACGCAGTTTAAAAATAATCACATTTTACTTATCTGTTTTTGCCTTTTAAAAAAAAAACACTCAACAATTTTTTAATTTTTTTTTCTTCTCTCAAAAAATATGAGTTTTTGATTTAATATATTTTATTCTTCTTTATGGAGTGAATTTTTTTTTTAAATATCTAAAAAATATTGAATGAAATAGAAAAAAATTGTTGTAACTCTACAAAATTTTCTGGACAATATAACAAGATTATAAGGTTTCATTTAAAAACTAAAATTCAACAAGGTTTTTAAAAAAACAAAGGTTTTAAACTTTGGACTTTACAGGTAAATTTGCAAATAACTGTTCTTTTTTGTTTTGTTTTAAATTAGCGTATTTGATTTAGTGATCTTTTATCTTCAATTTGTGATGTATAAATTTGAGGTGAGAAAATTAATTATTTTCATTTGAATAAACATTTCAAAGTGGGGGGGGGAATTTAAAAATAAACCCTTGTCTAGGATATTATATTCGGTTTATTGGAAAGAGTATAAAATTTTACACTGAACCTGAAAATATCGTAAAAATTGAACCATTAGAAAAATTTTGATAGATTTTTAAATTTTAAAAATTGAAAAAAATTTAACTTGTAAAATTCAATTGGTTTCATTACGTAAAAAACATGGCTGCATGAACGCGCGCAGGCACTTCGTAAACACTGTTTTTTAAAAAATAAAAGTAATATTTCTATTATTTTTTTTAAACAACTTTAATAGTTTATTTTGGAAGTATATTCCATAAAGAAAATAAACAACCAACTTTAAAAAGAGAATTTACGAGTTTTTTATATTTTAGTCGCAGTTTTGTGTTAGGGGTGTCAAAAATTCCAAAAATATTCTGACACACCTAACCATGCACACACGCATATTTTTGTTTAAGAAACGCTCCCTGCAACATGCTGCATAGAACATTGTAGCTGGTGCGTATTTCGCAATGGGGGCCTCACTCGTGTACGTCAGCCCCTGAATTTCAAATAATTCCAACTTTTGCATAGCGAAATTAATAAAAACCAAGATTTAATGATAGTTTAAACTTAAGTATGAGGGCCTGGAGGGGACTAAATAAACTATATTTAGCCATGTATTTTTAATGTTTGATTTGACGATTAAGTGAAGGGTTTGATTCTTTTTTCATAAACGATAAATATATATATATATATATATATAAAGCTGTGTGTGTGTAGTCACAAATAGGCTCCTATATGCTTGACTATTTTAAAAAACTGATTACATATAATGATAGATTATCGAGACACAGGAATGAGTATGTTTGATCCTGCAGAACGGTGGTTCATTAAAATTGTGGGGTCTGCGTTCGCGCCTGGTCCACAAAGTATGGAAATAAAAAAAATGTGAAAATTAAAAAAAAGTTTACAAGTGTTTTTGATATAGATGTACATAAAAATACTTTGATAAGTATGTTTTAACTTAAATAGGGATGGTATAATAAAATTGTGGGGTCTGCGTTCGTGCCTGGCCTCCATAGAATGGAAATAGACAAAAACTTTAATAAAGACTTTTCATATCTATCTGCATAAATATACTTTGATAATTATGTTTCAGTTTGAAGAAAATGTTATAATAAAATTATGGGGTGTTCGTTCACGCCTGATCTCCATAGAATGGAAATATGTCACAAAGTTTAACAAGGTTTTTTAATATAGATCCACAGAATATTGTGATAAGTGTTTCAGTGTGAACAGGTATGGTATAATAAATTATGGGGCTTCTCTATTTTATTTTTACTTTCATCATATTTTGCTTTGGTTTTGATATCCCCGAATTCGAAGCTATCTCTTTACAATCCTTCCTTTTCATAACCTATCATACTTTAATAAATCAGAGTCCATTTTCTGTAGGCTGTTTTTGAACCCAGTCAACGACGGATACTTTTGCTAGTATATATATATATATATATATATATATATATATATATATTTGTTGCCTACATAACCCCCAAAGTTAAGCAATTATGAGGCTGGCCAGTACCAGGTGGGTGACCATTTTGGGAATGCTAGGCGTGGTATGTGTTGAAAATAATGATGCATTTTCTATCACGGTTGGGCCACCATAAGTGAATAAACAAGAAATTGCCAAAAGAAATTATCTTATTTTTAGTAAAAATGCGCAGTTGTTTATCGATTTTTTTTTTTTTTTTTTTTTTTTTTTTATCAATTTGGTAGCATTTCCTATTTATAATGATACATTAGCAGTATTGGGCTCACCAAAAAACAATTATTAATTTATTTTTTAAAGATTTGAAAGCAATGTTTTTTGCAAAAATAATGAGAATATATATATATATATATATATATATATATATATATATATATATATATATATATATATATTGCTAATCTAAAAGGTAATAATTATTATTAACATATTCAAAAAATTTCACACTTACAAAAAATGAAAAATAAACCATTCAAAATTCGAATTTTCAACCTTAAAATCTGATACGTGCAGAGTTTTTTTTTTTATTTACAACTCTCACCCTCCCCACAATACAATATATTTAGCTCAGTTTTGACTAATTTTTTAAGCATATTTGTAACCAGAAATAAAGCAGGAGGGAGTGGGTGTTGTAGGCAAAATATATATATAAATATCTATTATGAAAACAAAAAGTACACCATTATAAAGTTTATTCTTCACTTGATAATCAGTGAAAATTTTGTATTGATTGGATAATTACTTGATTTTTGGTGGGTTTTTAAAGAGAGACTCATTCAAGAAATACTTAATTCCTCCTTTCGTTTTGGCCGTGCATAATCCATTACAAAAAATGGTGTATGTTTTACAACCCACTGAGATTCGAAAAAGCGGTCTGAAATTCAAATATATAACAAATAAATGTTATCAAGGGCAAGATAAGTTACTCTTCTACCGATCCGGAAAAGTTTTTAGTGATTTTACTCACTCTAAAACGTTTATTTCATTCAAAAAACATAGTGTCGAGCAATAGGTGTGAATAAGAAAAATTGCTGTAAATTGACACCTAAATATTTAAATTTTAAGAAATGAGGCACTTCTGCAGTATTCAGACAGTGGGCATTGTTAGGAGGCGATAACTCCAATTTCTTCTTGGACAAATAACACGGCAAATTAGTAACAAGTAATAAGTGCAAACAGAAGCTCCAAAACACCAGAGAAGATAAAAGAATTCTGAAACTGATTGGATGAGACACGTCAGGTAACTTGCTTTCACAACTCCAAATACACCATAACTTTGTTTATGGATAATAAATTTAAAAACTGATTTTTTTTTTTTTCCAAGGCTCCCCCTCCCCCCGACTTCAGATGATATTCTAATTATATTTTTATTGTATCTTACTTTTATCTTTACGCAGGTTTTTTTTTTTTTTTTTTCATTCATGCTTATGTTTTGCATTGGATTTGTGGGGGCCTAAAACTTAGGTCACCGATTTTACTTGGGTCTGATTGTTTTTTGCTTCTAAACTTCAATTTGTCAAGAATTTATTAAGAAGCATATCCTAATTTTAATTGTAATGTTATTGTAGTTATTATGTTGGTGCAAAAACAATATCATTTTCTCACATATATTACTTTTATATATGATTTATGAATTAATTCATTGATATATATATATATAAAGCCATGTTATAATCATTTTGAAACACATTTTCCACTCTATTGAATCGTGTTATTTATTACTGTTCTCAATCTCTTCATTCATTTTTTTTAAGGTTTTTCAACAGCATGGACAAAATTCAAATCTACACGATTTTTTTGTTCCAGTTCAAACTAGGCCAAAAAGCTGTCAAGACAGCTTGTAATATCTATGATGCATTTGGCCCAGGAACCACTAACAAATATGTGGCACAATAGTGGTTCAAGAAATTTCGCAATGGTGACGAGAGCCTCGAAGATGAAGGCGGTTGTGGCCAGCCAACTGCAGTTAATAAGAAACATTTCAAAGCCTTAATTGAAGCCAATCCTCGCAAAACCACATGAAAAATTGCTGTTGAACTCGAGGTCAACCACTCAACAGTCATTCACCATTTAAAGCAAATAGGGAAGTAAAAAAAGTTGGATAAATTGGTGCCACATGAATTGAATAATAATCAAAACAAACATCGTTTTGAGGTGTCTTCTATATGCTCATTCTGCGCAACAAAAATGACCCATTTCTCTAGCGGATTGTGACGTGTGATGAGAAGTGGATCCTTTATGACTACCAGCGATGTTCAGCACAGTGGTTGGATGCTGGAGAAGCTCCACAACACTTCCCGAAGCTGAAATTGCACCAAAAACAGGTTATGTTGACTGTTTGTGATCTGTGGCTGGTCTCCTCCATCACAGCTTCTTGAATCCGGGCGAAACAATTATGGCGAAGAAATACTGCCAACAAATTGACGGAATGCACCAGAAGTTCTAATGCATGTGCCCAAGACTGGTCAATGTGAAGGAACCAATTCTCCTCCATGACAACGCTCGTTCACATGTTGCTCAACTGACCCTGCAGAAGCTGCACGAATTGGACTATGAGACTCTGCCTCATCCGCCATATTCACTGGACCTCTCGCCCACCTATTATCACTTTTTCAAGTATCTTGACAACTTCCTGCATGAAAAATGTTTCAAAAACTGAGATGATGCCGAATTAGCCTTCAATGAGTTCATTGCTTCTAGGACTCTGGATTTCTATGCTAATGGCTTAAATAAACTTGTTTCTTGTTGGCAAAAATGTGTCAATTCTAATGGTTCTTATTTCAATTAATAAAATTTATTATGAAAGGAGTTATGATCTTTTGAAGTTGAACGTCAAAAAATGACGTTATTTTTGCACCAACCTAATATAAATTTATTATTTTCATTTTATGTTTGTTCTTTGTTGCAGTGAACACTTCCAATGCTGGTAAAGGAGATTTGCAAGTGAAAATCAAATTTGAAGGACGAGACGTTCCTTTACATTTAATCCAAGATACTGATGGAATCTACAAAGTAAACTTTACTCCTCAAGGAGCTGGATTGTATGAAATTAGAGGATTATTCAATGGTGCTGAAATAAAAGGTTATTCGCCATGATATTTCATATTACTACTACTACTACTACTACTACTACTACTACATTAGTATAATAATAATATTAATAATAATAAATGAATAAATAAAAACATCAGAAAATTGAGACTGCTATGAAACAATAATAAAAATGTAATGCCAATACCTCAAACTGTAAGAAAGTCAAGGTGATCCCCATTGTAATTGAAACACTTGGGACCATAAAAAAAGCCACCATAAATCGCTTAATCAGATTTCTTGTCCAATTTTGCAAAAGTCTTGCCTGGTAGGAATAGCAATAGTGTTAATAGAGCTTGAATGTCTAAAGTCAAAATAATTGATTTGATGTTCAGGTAAAAAAAGTCCAACTAAAAACATCCAAAGCTTTAGATTACTATGGAAGAAGAAGAAGAAGAAGAAGGAGGAGGCCATTATTTTAGACTCAATATGTCTCAATATAACTGAAATACTAAGGGTTAGATGCAAATTAATAAAATTTTCAACCTCAGAAATGTCAGCAAATAATGCTTGATAATTTAACAAAAATCAAAATGACTGAAATTAATTAAATTTTTGGGTTTTATTCTCAGACCAAAAATAAACCCTTCTTTTTTTTTTTCAGGAAAAATGATAGCAAAAATTATTTTTCTGCAGTCTAATTTTCATAAATTCTATGAACCATCAATATTTCAACATATTAATTCATATACTGTTGATATTTCAGTATATTAAATTTCAATATATTAATTATTATAGAGCATTAATATTCCAATATAATAATTTATATAGAGCATTAATATTTCAATATAATAATTTATATAGAGCATAATATTTAAATATAACAATTCATATAGGGCTTTAATATTTCAATATTTGTATAGTGCATTAATAGAGTAATTTGTATAATTCATTAATAGTTCAATATATTAATTTATATAGAATGGTTATATTTCAATATACTAATTTGTATAGCATTAATATTTCAGTATATTAATTTGTATAGCATATTAATATTTCAATATATTAATTTGTATAGCATATTAGTTCAATATATTAATTCATGGAGAATTGAATATATTGGCTTTAATTAACTGTTTAATGGGTATATTTTAACACAAGAAACAATTCTATTGCAGGTTCTCCATATACACTTGAAATCATTGATTCCAGTATGGTGAACGTTAGTGGTTCTGGCCTTGAACAGGTGTCTGTCAACAAATTAGCCTCTTTTGATGTAAACACAAGGGGAGCTGGTGAAGGTGATGTAAAGGTAGAAATAAAATGTAAGTTTTAATTTTGATAACGGTTCTTTCATTTTGAAGAGTAATTGAAACAATATTTTCAACAAATTTGACTTGATGCGGTATAAAAAATTATAATTCTGTGAATAAAATAACAAAATTTGAAATTTTAATTTCAAATTAAGGCATCATTAAAATGATATAATCGGTTAAAATTTTCAACACAATTTCAATAAAATTTATATTAAAGATATAGCTTGAATTATTATTATGCTAATATCAGTTCATGTTATAAAAGTACTTAAATCTTTTGGATCCTATAATAAATAAAAAATAAAAACTCAATATTTAAAATATTTCATTCATATTCTATCAACAAATATTCTAACTTCTCCCTACAATTCAAATTGACTAATTCTGTAAAATTCATTTGGTTGAAAATAATATAATATTTGCATGTTTTCATCTATGTAATATTTATGGATGTGCATGTTTGAAAGTAGTCACAGCATAACAGAAATAGGGTCAGTACATTTACTAGACAGATCATGATTGTCCACTCCTCATCTTCATCTGAATTCAGTGCTTGATTTCGATATTGATCGTAATGTCAATAATGTAGTGTTAGCCAATGCTGTAACAAAAGGATTTTTATTCAAAACAAAAGCAACTCAAGTTTAAAATGAGTAACCATATTTTATTTTGAGAATATGATATTTTGTTTCTCCATCAAATAACATTTTCTAAGAATGGCAAAAACCAAATATTCACCTGTTTGACTTTTTCCATATATATATATATATATATATATATATATATATATATATAAAAGTGAACGTGTCTGTGTGTCTGTCTGTCTGTGTACATTTCCCTACGCAATAACTCTGTCAATTTTTAGTCTATAGACTCGAAATTTGAAATACCGGGTACTGAGATTTGGGAAAATCGATGTGACGGGTGTCAGCCAGAAATTTGGCTGTTAAGGGGTCAAATTTCAACGATTTGACCTTTAAGAACTCTACCAAACTCCTCCAACAATTTTGGGTCTAGACACTTGAAATTTTAGATATAGGTTCCTTGAACCTGGATCTAACTTAATAAAGTGATTTGAGCCCGAAACTATAAATTTTAAGGGGTCAAATTTTAAAAAATTAACCATTTTTTTTGTTTTTTTGCTTTTTTTGCACAGCATACACCTCCAAACACCCGATCAACGCCGGGCACCCCTGCTAGTATATATATATATATATATATATATATATATATATATATATATATATATATATATATATATATATATATATATATACTGTTTTAACAAAAAACCAAGACTTCAAAAAATGGGTTGATAGCAACAAAAAGTGTATTTTATTGTTAGTTACAATTGTTTCAAGACCATTTGGACAAATTCAAACAATATGTTGTTTGAAAATTTGCACACAAACAGCCTTTCTTCAGACTTATTAAATAAAATCACTTTAACAATAAAACATTAAGGAAAAAAAACATTTCCTTTATAAGGAAAAGACAAACAAACGAGAACACTTTACCTCTATCGCATCATTGCAGAGTATTTTTTTCACTCTGCAATGATGCGATAGAGGTAAAATGTTCAAGCTGGGGCCTCACCATTGGATATAGTTTAAGGTTATATACAGGACCTAAAACAGTATATGAATGCTCAATTATGAAATACGATAATTTTGTAGCTTAAGTTTTAAGCCATCTCTCTTTTTTGGCTTAAATTTATTGGTATATGAACAATTACTGAATTATATAAACCCAGTATAATTCGGAATGCTACAAATTAGTATATATATATATATATATATATATATATATATATATATATATATATATATTAGTCCTCATGCGAAAGCGCAGGACACAAAATGTTTTAAATAATAATAATAGAATAACATAATAAAATGTTTTAAATAATAATAGAATAACAATAATAACAAAGTCTTTCGCTAGCGAGGACTACTATTGAGCGTAGCCAGTTATATACTCCTTTTGAAATTTTCATCTCTATTTTTCTCGTTATCTACTGAATATTTTTAATGAAACCTATATGAAATATGTTCCTTATTAAATTGTAAAGATTTTCTATTCTGAAAGAAGTTTAAAAACATTTAATCTAAAAATGTTATTTTAAAGTTTTTGTTAAAAAAATTCAGATTTTCTTATTATTCAGACATGTATGACAAAGAGGGAGTTGCAAAAAAGAGTTGTGGTATGAGGAGAATTACGAACTGAAACAGAGAGAATATTCAGACCTGTAATAATACAAAGAGGGGGTTGCAAAAATGAGATGTGTGAGGAGAAATACAATCTGAAATAGAGAGGCGGAGAGTTTTTATAAATACATACAAAAACACATTCATCTTTTTTTTAAATCCAAATTAATAAATTAAATAAAATATAATCTTAAAAAGATACGATACAAGTTAGAAAAGCATTTCATCCAAGGCATGAAAATTGTTAAACAAAATGTTTTTACTATAGGCTTTAAAAATAAAGGTACAAGATTCAATTTGAAATTTATTTATCTTCAAAGTGCACTTTTATACATTTTACAAAGTAAGGTATTAAATTTTTATACCTTACTTTGTAAAATTTATAAACGTGCACTTTGAAGATAAATAAATTTCAAATTGAATCTTGTACCTTTATTTTTAAAGCCTATAGTAAAAACATTTTGTTTAACAATTTTCATGCCTTGGATGAAATGCTTTTCTAACTTATATATATATATATATATATATATATATATATATATATAAGTATTTTTTTAGAGAGAGATATCGATTGGACTACACTGGAAGACCTTTTAAGATTCATCAGTTTTTAATCTATGGGCAGAAAAACAGACTGACTATGGAGGTTCTTTATCTGAAGTGGACATAACTTTTGTAGAATATCAAGTGATTCATAATGTCAGTATGGAATCTTGTCTTTAAGAAACCATTATTTAATCAAAAACCATAACTAATATGTTTAGTGGTTTTCTCTCTTAGCTAAATACTTTTCCCATTTGTAGCATATTTCTATGCACTTTACCCCTAAACATAACATATTATGCATTTTAACACACTATTAATATTTATATATTTTAAATGTGATTTGGTATAACTCAACTTAAATTTTGTTATGTATTTTCACTTTTCCCAGCTCAACTGAGATCATCTATTAGTATAGTAATAGTAATAGCGTCTAGATTGCAGGTTCAAATTTTGTAAGGAGTGAAAATATTGAATCATCTGAGTTAAGCAGTTTTATTAGTAAGTACTAATTTTTGTAGAGTCACATAGGTAATGAGACTCTAAAAGCTATGAATAGATTGGTTCAAATAAATGTTACATATCAAATTCATATACTTTTAAGAAGAAAAGTGAACTTAATTCTTTGTTCTCTTCCATTTTCTCCTTAATTCTTCCCAGGAAATTTGGCAAGGATTTTAATAACAAATGATTTTCCACTTAACATTGGAAATAGATATCTTTTCCAAATGCAATTTAAGTTATTTTTTTGGTTGTGGTATCATCTTAATTGAATGTCTTTCATATTGGTTTTGTTTTTGTTTTTTTCAAATGAATCAGGTCAAATGTTGTCAATATTTTTCCTGATCTCTTATATATTATATGCATGTTACATTGCAACTTTTATTTTTTATTACTGCAGTAGAATAGTTTTTTTATGCTATATTTTCACTTTTATACTTACATTTTTATCCTGCATCAACTAACCACACCTTACATTGATGCAATTAAAAATCCAAATTTATTCAACAATACTAACTGCTTTCTTGTCTTGTTCTAAGCAAAGTATAAAACGTGAGACAACCAGCTAAACTGCCATGCTTATATGTTTTTATATTATTGATATAAAACAATTCATGTTTGCATGTTGAACACACACACTTAAACTGAATTTTATTAATATTTATCTATTATGCATAAGGAAAAAGCTGCATATTAAATTGTAGTCATTTTTTTTATCATGACATTAAAAACAGAATTTTTATTTTTTTTTTTATTTTTAGGTAAGTATAAGCATTTCAATGTTCATTGTTTTTTCTTCCGTCTGGATTGATCATATTTTTGTATGTTTATTATTCTTAAACTGTTCCATCTCAGATTCTTGTTTTAATTTGAATACATGTTTTAGCTGAATATCTTTACATTCATTCTTTGGGATTACAACTATCAAATTATATTCTTCTATTTTCATCTTGTCACAAATCCCGATTACAAAAAATATCACAAATTTTCAAATCTTGTTAATATTATTACGATCTAAAAATGCTCCGATAGAAAATACATAATAAATGTAATATTTTAAAGGAAAAAAGGATATATCAGATACAAAATGGTTATAATGTCACAAGTGACATGAATGATACAATGAATGGTTATAATGTCACAAGTGACATGAAACTTTTTAACGGCTTCAAAATATTCATATTTAAATTTATAAAACTTGGATTTTTGTTTTGAAAAATTTTGTATGGATAAATACATGACAGAGGATAAATATATGGTAGAGGATAAATATATGACTGAGTGAATGAAAATACATAATTCAATTGCTAGTTTATGTATTTTTCTTAACAAAAACTAAATTGTATATTCATCATCATCTTTGGTTTCACATCTATTTTGCATGCCGGCATGTGTTGGGCAAACAGTGTGAAATATTCATATCTATATTTTTATTTATTTGAATAACTTTTAACCATTTTTTTTAGATTCCTGAACCAATCCTGATAAATTAAAAATATATTTATGACAAATTTTATTTTATTTTCAGAAATTTTATCCACTAAAGATTTAATGGTTCAATTTTAAAATCTTCTTTTTTTCAAGAATTAGTTTAACTTTGCTTGTTTTATTTTTCATACTTTTATTTGTATTGTTATTATTTTATATTTTTATAAAAAACAAAAAATCACAAATGTTCTCTAATATTTTGAATGTTTACAAAAGCGTTCAAATTTATTTTCATAGAATTGATAATTTTTGTTGTCAAATCATTGAACTCTGGAATTTTCTTTTTTCTTTTGTTTTTCAATTATTCTGTGTGTGATTCCACTTTTCTGATGTTGAATGAATTGATATTACTAATTCAAATTTATTTTTACTGGGCTGAGAAATTATTTGTTATCCAAGCAAAAAAGATTTCTGAGATTAAACTTGTAGTTCACGATAAAGATCTAAAGAAATAGTATAGACATAGAAAATAATAGCGACCACACTTCCCTAACTTAAAAAATGATTTTATTCTTTCATATTGTAGAATCTACTGAATAAAAATGCAACTAATGACCATACAACAAGTGAGACAGGAGTGATGACAGCATCAAAAAATGGTGTCATCATTTTGGTTGACTACATCCAGACATGCATGGAACATTGGCATAAAATTTGAATTTATCTCCTCATAAAGGGTGGATAGTATCCATTCACTATTATAATTATAATAGGCTATGATAGAAAGCCTATCTGACTCTATAGATGAATAAATAGATGATATTGAAGATTACACAGAAATACTTTTATTTTGGTCGTAATAAAAAGGAATAAAAAATAACTAACAGTCAATCTTAACAAAAAAGTAAATTTACCATGTCATTGGCAAATTGGGAAAGCCAACAAAATATGTTTGCTCAGATGATGTCTTAATATCAACTATGGGGCAGGAAAAACAGAATGTATGAGCAGTTTAAAAAGTAGTCCAATAAATTTCTGTGGTCCTACACCAAAACTAGTGATTAGGTAGTGGACAAATAATTCAGTGGTAAACCTATTTACAACAAAGAGAAATAATATATAAAAAATGTACATGTTCACACACTTGCAGCAAATAAAGAGCATTGTCTGTTTTTTATGCTTTCCCCATCCAATTCAGACTTAATACATACTAATTATAAATTACTAAACCCTGACATTTAAAGCTAAAAGCATTGGAATTCACATGCTTCAAATCATATAGCCGATATATGCTGTGTTTTAGTCTATACTGTAAATAATTTTTTTTTCAGTATTTTAAATTGTTAATTTAACAAAAACTTTAATTATTTATCAATAATTGTTATTCTAATAAAAACTTTACTGATTAAAAACATTTTTTTTTAATTATTGTTTTCATTAGAATTTAAAGTAAAACCTTTTTTCCAGTTGAGCAGATGTGAAGATGAGAACATTTTGAGAAACTTGGAGTAGCCTGATAATTCAGCTAATGTGTGTGTGTATATATATATATATATATATATATATATATATATATATATATATATATATATGTTCAAAACAAATTTGATAATGTTTTAATATTCTTTGACTTCAGAACTATTTAAAATATTTGTAATAGCCGTAAAATACAACTGATAATTTGTACCATTGATGAGTTTGATAGTTGGTAAGTACAAACATATTGAATGAAAATGACTTGCATCATAATTCACATTAGATTAAGCAATTGGAAATGTTAGCTGAAACTCTGTATTCCTTGAATATCTTGAAAGCTGTGAACTGGATCATTGTGATGGAGATGCGGAATCAATGACTTGCGAGAAGGATCTATTTGAAAAGAAAAACCTTTAAACGTTTGAATAATTATGATTTTACAAATGCTTTTCTCAAAAACTTGATGTTTAATTACTATTTTTTAAATTTGATGCAAATATGAAATTTTCAAATGGGGAGTGCTAATATATTTGCTGATTAAAGGTCTTACCACTCTTATGTGCCTAAAAATTCTTGAAATTGAAATTTTGAAATTCTATTTTTTACAAATTCAAATTTCATGCAAACTGTAGATTTTAATTTTCAAATCTTGTGTACATTTTATACCCATTATAACTGTTTGAAAGACTGAAAAAAAATTGAAAATTTAGGAATATTTATTTACTAAAAGGACCCATCAGAAATTCTGTTATGTTTTTTTTTCGTTTTTTTTTTTACATTAGTGTGCAATTTTTTTTTAATAATAAATGTCTCTTAGGGCCAATACTATGAAAGAAATGATTTTTTTTTCCATAAAATAATTATAAAGGTTTTTTAAATAAATGAAAAATATCTATTTGAAATTTTAGCAATTTAATTTTTTTTATACAAATATTATCTGTCTTCTTGTAAAAATAATTGTCTTCAAATGCCACTTTTTTAAATGTATTTATTTAAAATTGCATTATTATAGTCAACAGGGACAATATAATTTGATTTGTGAATAATTCTTTTTAAAATGGCTAAAGTCATAATTCATTACATTAGCGTCATCAGATTAATCACCAATCATCATTCTTGCTAATCTCATTTTTTTTAAATGTGTGTACAAACACGAAATTCATTAACATATTATTGATATTTCTAATTTTATTCAAGTTAGAAATGTTTGAATTTTTAAACGACAATACTGGTACACCAGTTCCTATTAGATCACCAAAGTTAAGCATCATTGAGCCTGGTCAGTACTAAAATGGGTGACCAAGTGCTGTTATGTGCTCTCTGCTTATCTCGGTATTGTTTTCAGTCGTTTTGGACTTCTCTTTGCCACTGGAATCAAAGAGAGCCAACTCAGAAGAGTGCAACCTCTGCTTCACAATTCAGTGTATGCTATCTACCATCACTCCAGCATGATCAGATGATCCTCATCGTTCCAATGGATGAACATCCATGTCTCCTAATAAAAGATACTTAGATGATATTAAAATTTTAGGAATTATTATTTGTGAATTTTACTGTTGCTCTAATTGCATGCAAATCACGTTTTAATTTTCTACTAAGAGGGGTAATAAAATATAGGGCTTAATCTCTCCCTTCCTTGAGTTTATTAAAATTCTTCCAATAAAATGAAATTTGGGGAATATTTCTTTATTGATGTCTGATATCACTATATTTTTTAATTCATGTTTCGTTGGCATCTATCAATCTAAAGGACCATGGTGTTGTACCTGTAGAGGTTGTGGTTAAACACCATTTTCTGTGACTGAATAAGACTATCTTTGATCTACATTGTCAGTTGCAGACATCGCAAGTGAAGGTCAGTGTGTCATGTTGGTGGTCTGTTGGATTCTGTGGATTAGCATACCTAAAGTCTTTTGGTCTTTGCCCGTTCTACAATAGACGTTTCCCCAGTGGTCAAGTCTTTAGTTACCGTTTGTCTCCAAATGTTGCAGACTTTAGCTTTGAGCTCCCAGATGGTAGGGTCAATATCACATGTTTTTATGTACACGTCGTCAATATATCAGAAGTGAGGATGACCAATTTTCCTTTTACCGGTAGTACATTCACCATTGATATTCAACCATTGTCCATGCGATACACATGGCCTATCTAGCATAAGCATCTTTAGCAAAGTCTTTGGTGTTTAATACCTATATATTTCTCAACTGATGTCAAAATTTTATGCAAATCAGAAATATTTTGATTTTAAAAATGTCGGGGGGAGATAAAATTTGGGACCAAAGTGTATCTTAAAATTATCCCCAAAAAATTGAAATTTGGAGAATCTTGCTAAGGTTTCTTGTAAATCAAAAATATTCAAAATTTCAAAGAGTGCTAACATTTTCAGCCACATAAGTTTTGTTTAATCTAATATCTATTGTTCAAATTCCATACAAATCGTAGATATTGTAATTTTCTAATTGGGATGGTGTGAAATCTTAATATTTCTTGGTTAGTATCTTATAAATTGCGTATCAATAAGAAATATTTGAATGCTTAAAAGGTGTGGGAAATGTTAAAATATGATGCTTACCAACACTGGTTTATTAAATTTAACCACTTGTGTTTATTAAAATGTTCCAAAGAAAATGAAATATTTTAACTGACTTCTTTAATACTTAGTATTTAAATTTCATGCAAATAGCAAAAAAGTGCTATATTAGAACTTTAAAGGGATTGGTAAAAATTTGGGATTAAGATGCTTCCCTAGTGTATCTTAAAAGTATTCAAAGTAATTGGAATTTGGAAAAGTTGTGTCATTTTTATGAGCCTACCAATAATCATCAAATTAAAACATCCACAGTATTATAAATTAATTACAAATATGTATGTAAAATATGTTTTGCTGGATCAATCATTGAAAATTAATGTGCGCTCTCTCTCTCTCTCTCTCTCTCTCTCTCTCTCTCTCTCTCTCTCTCTCTCTCTCTCTCTCTCTCTCTCACACACACACACACACAAAAGAAAAAATTAAATCCAATCAGATAAGATGTTCAGAAATAAGTTGAAAAAATGATTAATCACATAATACAATGAAATTCATTTTCATAGCTTATATTTCATCTTTATAAGATTTCATTGGAATAAAATTAAATTTTAATTAAAAATTATAAAAAAAAAATATAAGCAACTTAAATTTTGTTATGTTGAATAGAAAGACAAAATAGAGATTTGAAAATGCATTATCTTAAATGTAATGACATGTCAAGGTACATGGATATATATCAGAATTGTAAATGAAGTTAATAATTGGGATTTTGAAAGTATGGAATGACGATGCTATTATATTTGAAATTGCTTAAAGTATGTTAGCATCTAGATAAATATATATTCTATTTTTTATTATTCATCCTTATATATTTTTATGCTATTTTCTGGGATTATAATTTTAGTCAACTAGGTGTGATGTGGTAGAAAACCATCTGTTGTTGATGATGTGTTTCGAACAGGAAATGATAGTGAGTCAACAGAGATGTTTTTATTGTAGACTAGCAGGACCTGTGTTTCAGCGTTGCCTGGTGAAAAGATAATATAAAGCCAGAACAGATTTCTTAAAAGCCTCCACCCATCAAAAACAGATTAAACTATGGCTATCTAGAGCATTATCATAGACTCAGCTAAATTTGTTTTATTTTTTAAAGAGGTTGGTAAGTGAAGAATTGATGTTCCCACCAATGAAAAATATTGAAAAGCATGTTAGTTAACATGAAAATAAATGTGCATGATCCCTCAATAAAGGAAAGTAATGAATAAAAAAATGTTTATGAAGAAATATTTTAATCAATTTTGAAACATAATAAAGCAAGGATCCTTCTAGATTGAGGTAATTTTTGTTTTGTTTTTAGGAAGTAGTCATTAATTTATGAAGTTAAACCCTCAATAATAATTATTATAATAGTTAAAAGAAAATGTGCATCCCCCTAAAAAAAAAAAAAAGAAAAGTAATGTGTGGAATAACCCAGAAGTAAAATTCACAAAGCGCTATTGGTTCCCCATGTCAGGATAGAAAAAAGATGCTGATGTTGTTGATAGCAATAGTAATAGCAGTAGCATTGAATGTGAATGATTTTTTCTAATAACGAACTGTGAAACATGTAAAAAATATTTAACTTATTCTTTTTCTAACAAAAAATTGGTCAATTTATTTTTTAAATACAATAGAAGCAGTGTGTGAAAATTGAAACATTCAACATGTTGATTTCTAGAGATTTATCAATATTTTCACAAAAATCAAATTTACGAAATAAAAAAGATAAAAAGGCAAATTTCAAGATTAACTTTTGTCATTGTTGAAAATATTCTGCTAAATCACATGCAAAACTTATAGGTGACTGAGGACTGCCTTTGAATTTAATATCTCCTAGACACTTCCTCCTTCAAAGGAAGCCATTTCAACATGTTATTAATGCCATATAATAAACTATTTTAGAAGTTATATTAAGGGATCAGATTCATGTAAAAGTTCAATGTAAAATGATAACTCAATTTCTGGCCAGATAGCTTTTGAATGACATGTAATCATTCTAGTTAAATCTGAAAAGTAAAATATTCATTATTGTATTTTTTTGTGTGGGATTACGTATGAAGTTAAGATTATTGATAGGATTAAAGGAAAGATGTTTGGAGTACTTAGGGTTTGTGGTTGGTTTAATATTTAAAAAAAAAAAAAAAGCATAGAATTTATCTCCTTTGGCTAAAAAATATCTGGTTATATAGTCTATAAATCTATATATAGAAAACGAATCACCCACCTAAAATTCTGAAATAAATGTTTGTGTTCCAACAAGTAATCCTCCCCCTCAAAAAGACAAGACTCATTTTTGGATTGGAGTGGGAAAGAAGACTCTCACTTTTGAAGTGGAGTGGGATCTAGCTGAGCTCACTCAGCTGCAACTTTATCAACAATTAAGTTAAATATAACAGTTGCAAATATTCTTCAAAGTCCTCTGGTATGCTTTAAACAATATGTAAACTGAATAATACATTATTAACGTCTCTTAATGCAAGTGTATCTATGTAAAGAAAAGCCTATATGAAAAGACCATGATGTCAATTGCACAGATTGTCTTCATTTCAATGCTAAGAAACAATATGAAATTATGTAAGAAAAGAAAGACACAAATATTTGGGAACAAACATCTTCAATATAGTCCAGAGTTAATAACTTCAATATACCCATTTAGTTTTTCTATATAGCATATTAATAAAGATGTTTCATTTGTCTTCTTTTGATATTTTTGTTTCTAAAAGTATTGCCTGAATTTGTAAATAAGCCATTTTTGGCCTTTTTTCTTGAAGAATTTGGCATCAAACAGTTGTTTTTGTCTGGCACTCCTCTTGCAAAACACACACATCAAATGGAAGAGTTTATGTGAAGATAAATGTAAAAGTAAATAAGTTAAGTTAAAATTCTATGGAAATGCTGTTAACTCCGTCATTACACAGTGTTTGTAATAGACCAAAATGGATGACTTGCTGGCAGCCATCTTTACTGTAAATGAATTCATTCTGCAGTGTTCGTTAACTGTGAATTTTAGAATTAAGGTTTATGTTTGAGTAGCCAATGAAATTGTTGTTTTAATCAGAAGTGAATTGGAAAGGGGCCATTCATTATTTTTGCAACAATTGAATCATAGGGGAAACATGATGACAAAACAAAATAATTATGATGATTCACGATAAGCGTAGACAATGAGATATTTGCTCTGGTCCTAACTGGAGTAGTCACAGTCGAATATATCAAGTGAATGAGTTATCCTCCTACCACGATTCACTATGACTTGTTTTGAATAACTCTCTTCGGAAATAATGTAGTAATTTGTGATAACAAATTAAATTGAATGATAATAGTCAGAAAACATGCATCAAGTACTAACATGTTGTGTGACTATTTTCGATTTTTGTATGAGGACAACGTTTGTAATTTTGTGAAGAGGAAAAAAACTATTCCTATTTTATTATATAAAGAGATTGGCTTAATTAGTGTTACCTTAGGAAAATTACAAATGTGGTCAAAATAATACATGTGTGAAAGAAGATAGTTTTGTAATTGTTTATTTGAATTGCTCTTTTATGCTTGTCTATTCTCTTAAGTTGTGTTTAGGGATTGAATAAATGCTAGTTTTTGTTGTGGATAATGTATATGTGCTTTTTGAGTTGTTGGTGACATGTTTGATGATAGAAATACCTAGTTTAATTAATTTGTCATAGAAAAAGGTTTTTGATTTATGTTTGTAAGTTAGATGATTACCTTTATTAGATAGTTGCATGCATGTTGAAGAGTTCTTTTTTCTAGCATTTAAAATATGCTATAAAATATTCTAGGTATTTTAAAGTTTCAAGTGAATTTCCAATTTGTTTTTATTCCTTATTGAGATGTAATTTACTGCATAGTCTAAGAATTCATAAATAGAAACCCGTTATACGGCCATTTCTTCTTTTTACATTATCCCATTTCACTTCTCACCTGATGAAGTGTTTATAGTAACAAGCAAACAAGATAATAATCAAAAACTACAATATTACTCGTATTCATAAGTTCTCTCTTCAAATATTTTATGGGAAGGTTGTTGTTTTTTGCATGTGCCATTAAATTCTTTTCATAACTGATTTTTGTGAAGCATGATTCCGATGAGGACATTGATACTTCACTCTTGATAAAGATGTTATGCCCACCATTGGCACACATTTTCTGTGCTTGTCTAGAAAAAGAGGTAAGCTTATTTTATGCGATTATTTTTTATTCTTTGGTTTTATTTAACTTCAATCAAACATTGAATTCATGAGTTTTTTTTTTAATTTTTATATAAAAAAAATGTTGATTCATAATAAAAGTTTAAGAAACTAAATGACTTTAATTTTGTAAATTTAAAACCTATTCTTTTCATCTTACATGCGACAAAAGTACAAAAATTGTATTAAATGAAATAATGTAAAATAATTAAATAATATGAGGTTATTGTGAAATGTATTTCATTTTTTATTGATTCACTGCAAATCATCAGTGAAACAATTTTTATATTTTTTTCATACAAAATTTAATTTTTCAGTGTGTGAAATTTAAAAATATTAAATTTTTAAATTTTTTTTTTGTTTTTTTCTCTACATATTTCAGTATTTTCCATAAAAATTGTAAATTTTTTACAAAGTGGTTTTATATTTACCAAAAGATTGACAATATATTGTTTACAATGGTGTGCAGAAGTCTAGTGATGCCTGGGAACATCTTATTGATTGTACGTCCCCAAAACTCGAGTATAAGTCCTTTTTTTTTATTTTTCTTGTCGTTATGTACAAGCTGAGTATGGGCCAAACATTCACCAGTTATCTCATGCATTTCAACCAAGAGATCTCTTTAAGATTCTAACTGTCCTTTAAATGCAATTTTTGGAATCTCTCTTGCACTTGGTTCACCAGGTATATTTGCTAGGTCTAGTACTGAGAAATATTATGAGAAGGAAGATACTTTTAATATGGTTGAATATTCCCCCACTCCCAATTTGGATGCACATCCACTTCTGAACACCATTGATTGTTAATATATTTATAAAAATCAGAAATAAACTGATCAAAATAAATTCAACTTGTTTTAAAAAGTCTTACAAAAAAAAAAAAAAATGATGATTGTTAAGATTTACTCACTATGAATTTTTACACAGATCATTATTAATAATTATATAGATCATTATTTGTAATTATACAGTTGGCCTTTTGGTCAAGATCAAAGTGTAGTATCTGTTCTTCAGATGCTGCACTTAAGATGATTTGTACCAGTCAATGGAGGGGAAACCCTCTATACTGGGACAATTATTATTTTTGGTAACCAGAGTGCCCCCTTTTTGCCTACTTTTAGGGGAGCTGGTTTTTACCTCACATTAAAAACGGCCTTGTGCCTAATTTGCTCAGTGGGGGAGCAAATAAATACCATCTGTTCTTCAGATGCTGCACTTCCATTTCTTGTTCTCTTTCGGTGAAGGAGAAATCCTTCACGACTGAGACAATTTTTATTTTTGTACCTTTTCTCCACGTTAAAAAACGACCCTGGTGTCTAACTCTGTCCCGTGGGGAGGCATAGTAAATAGGTACTCCACTAGGAGTTTTTAAATGAGTCATTATTACTGAGTGCTCACTGACAGTAAAATGGTGTGCTCTAGAATTTTAGTAGCAACAAACGATCCATACATTTCCACCTCTTTCAATAATAATTGCAAATCTTTTATTATTTATTATTGTTAAAAGAAGTTGGTTTATTTGTAATGTTTATTTCGGATGTTTATGGTTGTTGTTGTTTTTTTTTTTGTTTTTTTTTTTTTTTGTTTTTTCAATTTCTAATTGTTTCCCTGTTCATTTCAAATTTAATTATCTTTTTAAAAAAATAAACTAAAAATTCAATTGCAACATTATTTTGTTACAATTGAATTTTCGATGTTAAATTTATTTTTCTCTTGGTTCTTAATTTTCACTTCAATCATGAGTGCATTTCTTTTTAGATTTTGGCTTATTTACAACTTTCTAGTAATTAACACTCTTTTTTTACTGCTAAAAAGTATCTGATAATAATTTAATTGATATTTTCAGTAACATCTCATTTCAGTAACATCTCTTATCAAAAATATTTCCTTTTTTTTCTTTTTTTTTTTTTTTTGCAATATCATTTTTTTTCACAACTTTATAAGTTACTAAAGAATTAAAGGACATTTTTCAATGATTATACATTAGAACAAGTTTGCGCTTTTAAAAAATTATAAAAAATAAAAAATAAAATTTTTTAATTGTGAAAATGGGATCAAGACTAAATTTTGCATAAGATCACAATTTCCTGTAACCAACAATTAAAGTTTCCTCTGATTTGTCTATTTTATATCAAATTCAGCTGCATTTTAATTTAGTGTATATAATTAATCAAATGCAAATTTATACTGAGAATTGCATATAAATTGGAGGCTCATACATTAGTTCATAATGAGCACAATCGATTCAATTGTATTTCAACATAACTTATCCCATTACAATATTAATTCTTAAGATGAAATATTGATAATTTAGATTATTTTGACTACTATTCACTTATGGGACAAAGTAACAATTAAAGACAGAAGAACAATAACTAATAAAACATCTCAAAGAAGCAGCACATATGTTGGGATGCAATTACTTTCGAAGTAGACCTAGTATATAATTTGATACTAGTGTTGTTTGCGAACCTAATGTAGCTAAGCATCCGCTTGGGTTTGCCTAGAACCTGATGGAAATCACAGAGTGTCAAATAGACCAGCCAATCCGAAAGCAGCAACGAATTTGAATGCGATTACCCAATAAAAAGCCACCCAAGAAAGTACAACACGACTTTTAGAAAAATATTGAAAGAGAATAAAAGAAAATTAATCATGAAGCATAACACTTACAACAAATCTAATCATCCTTGGAAAGAACCAACAGGCGCCTGAACAATTCATTGACTGTTGTCAATAATGAAAAGTTACTAGCAGATGAAATGAGCTGCAAAACCTGTGGCGTAAAATGAATCCTTGGAAAGCAGACTTCTCTCTTCGATGGTTTAATGCCAAAAATGGGCTTCATTGCAAACTGGCATGGTTTTCAAACAATCTCATCTAAAAATCGTCCAAATCATGAAGATAATATACATGTGGGCACACGAGATAGCTACAAAGAAAAATATAATGTAGGGAGAGCTTGCAGATTGGAGGAACTTTATATTTTCCAGGATTATTTCCTTAGGAATCCCCGGCAGATGGGAAGTCTAGGGTGGAGATAGACGAGTCTGTCTACAACAGACAAAAACATATCAGCAAACTCCTCACACCACTCTGGGTATTCAGTGGATATGACCCCTGCTGAAAAGAAGAAATTTCTTGCTCACTGTACCAAATTTCAATTCTGGAACTCTCCTTCCTATAATAAAATAATATATTCTGCCAGGGACTGTTGGAAGACATACTGCAAAAAATAAATAAATAAATAAACAAATGGTTGCTCATCCTCCCTCCCCAAAAAATATGTCTTGAAACAAAAAAAAAGAAAACTGAAAAAAAAAAAAAACATGTTGCCATTTAATACAAAAAACATATACAAAACATGAAAAATAATGTTCTATTAATTAACTTTTATATAAAAAATTTAAAAAAATGTTCTTTTTTTTTTTTTTTTGCATAAACAAATTTTAAAACTGGTTGAAAGTTTTTCTTAACAAAAAATAAGAAATAAAACACTGTTGTAGTAGGTTGTTTATTTTGTGTGTGTGTGTGTGTGTGTGTGTGTGTGTGTGTGTGTGTGTGTGTGTGTGTGTGTTCTTGTAATTTCTACATTTTCCATTTATTTCTTATTTCTTTTTGCTATGTTCTATTTCAGTAGTATTTGTAAGATTTGCTTAATGACACTCAGCAGAGTTCATTGTTTTTTGTCAGATTCTGGGCAAACCCAAGTGGACACTTAGATACATCTGGTTCACAAACTGCACTAGTATCTAGAATTTAATAAATATAGAACCCATTAAAAATAATAAATTTAAATACCATTAAAAAACTATAGAAATATATAGTGTTAGTAGTAAGAATACACATCTACAACAGGACAAGGATTGGAGGTTTTTAATAAAAAATATAGAAGAATGGTGGAGAGCAAGATAACTCAAAGAAGCAGCATATATGTTAGTCGACAGTCACCTCCTAAGTAAACTTAGTATAGAATTTAATACAATATAGGAACCACTAATTATAAATAATAGATTAAAACACAATAAAAAAAAAAACACAGTGTCTAGTTATAAGTAATAAAAGTACACATGTAAAATAAGAATAAGTGTAAGGCTCCTAAATATTATATTTTCAAAACGGATCGATTAGAGGAACATATAGGCTTTTCAGTTTAAAATAAAATGAAGAGATGGAAAATCTAGAAGATGTAAGGAAGAAGAACAGAAAAAATATGATCTGGTTTGAGTCTCCAGAGTTTCTTACTAACTCAAACCCATGTTATAATTTAAAGAGAGTAGAAAGTGGATTTTGAGGTTATTTTCGGCAGTGCCTCATAACTCTTGCTTCCCTTGTTTTGTTCTTTAGTCCTCATATTCCATGAGTGATGTTTCTGACAAATAGGAAAGAATTACTGCTTTTTTTTTTTTTTTTTTTACCAGAATCTATTCCATCTAACATTTATCGTTGGCAAGTTTTTGACCTTGAAGTAGTATTCCTTAAGCTCCTTACATCAAGTGGCTTCATGCCTTGTCTAGGGCGATTTCCACGAAAAAAAATGAATAAAAATAAAACATTCATACTAAAATTGACCCAGTATGTAAAACTGACATAAATCAAATATGATTACTCATTCTTAGAATCAACTGTTCAATTATTCATTAATACACTTGGTTTCCTCCAAGATATTGGATATTCTAGCACAAAACCATTCAATATTTTATATCTAAAGTAGAACGAGATTTTCCCCTATACAGTTATACCGGTATCACTCTTCGCCAAAAAACCTGTTTCAGCAGTGATTTAGGCTAATTATTGATGCATGTTTTCAGAAATTATAAATTTAGTTTTGTTCAAATTCATCAATTATTATTATTTTTTTTTTTTTTTGCAATATTTAATCGTACTTGATAGTTTTCTATAAATGGGAAATCAACTGCTAGTTTTAGATAAAGAGATAAACAAATAAAAGAAATAAAAAGATAATGCAAAACTGTTAACTAATCCTCTTTTTACTTAATTGTTTTTGCTAATTTTAATATGTAACTTACCTTAACAGCTTTTTCTCTCTCCCTCTCTCTTTCTATCTGTGTATATATATATATATATATATATATATATATATATATATATATATATATATATATATATATATATATATATACTGACTGGCTTTCTTTCCTCTTTCTTATGAATAATTTAATTTGATTAACATAAAGACCATCTGATATTACAAAATTTTCTCATCTGATCCGAAATTTTAAAATGAAATATCTGCTAAGTTCTCATTCAACATGGCAGCTAATCAAGATAAAATCGTTTTCTTTTTCATCTCAGCTCCGTCAAATAAAAGTATTCCATTTAACATAAAGAAAAATGATGAAATATACAACATTCAGTTCACTCCCAAACAATCAGGTTAGTTTCTTGGTTTAAATATTTCAAATACACATTATTTTTTTATTATGAGATAAATATTCAACAGTATATGAATAATATTAAAGATAACAAAATATTCAAATTATTAAATCTGTTTTATTGGCTTCTGTTGACTAATTTTTCAGTAGATTGAGATTTTCCTTTAGGCACAATATGTTCAGTGGTGTGGGCCAAATTTATGGATTTATAAAAAAAAAATGTGCGGTGTTATTTTAGATGAACATAAATCTACAAAAATATGATTTCTGAAAGAATTTAAAATAAAAATAAAAACTTCCATTTTTCATCTTAGGAGAGAGAAAAATGTTTTGTTAATTTTTCTTTTTTATTTTTTTATATGATTTATTATCACTATTTAAAACATTTAGCTGGTGTCAATCTTTTCAATTTACATATTGATCCTAATTGATTATCACAAAATGCTTTATTAAGGAAATATTAACAGCACCCTTGTCCTGGCATTGCTTAAGACAAATACAAAAGAATGATTGAATTTGAAAAAATAATTATTATGACCATGAAATCGTATTTAATAGCAAAATAATACTGAATAAAAATAGTACTAGCGAACCAGTCAAATGGAAAATAGTACAAGCCAGTACATGTAGGAATTTAGACGTGCCATGTAGATTGTGTCTGAATGAGAAATTCAAAATACTAAACTTCAAAGAATCCCCAAACCCTTTAAACTGCAGAAGCAAATAGAAAAACAGCTGTATGTACAGAATTAACTTTATTTTACAAAAAATAGTGGTAATAATAACTAATAAATAAAAAACTTAACTAATATAACACCTAAATATGAACAAAAAATAAGAAAATGTATGTCAGCACACCCAGATTTAAAAAAAGATCACTTTTTAATGCATAAAGAAGGATAACTCACCATCTCAAAAAATAAACAAGGAAATGTGAAATAGAAGCCAGCCGATCTTTGTCTGATAAAAGCCTAATTATTGGTTGGTGAAAACAGGAGCTAGAATAACAAAGAATTTGATCGGTTAGCTAGCAAACATAATACCATGTGGATATCTAAATACATGTGGTACTATCAATTTCATACATTAACCTGACAGGTCCTTATGATAATGAAATACAGAAAATTCTGTGTAACTTAACTGCTATATATATTTTCATTATTTACTAATATATGATAGAAGCATCCAGTACCAAAATTATCTTTTTCTTTTACTGTTTGTTTCAGTCCAGAATATATGCAAAGGCAATCTTCTTTTCTTGGCTTTCTCTAAATTATATTTGCCTTGTTTGGCAGGTTTTCCTCTGAAAATAAAACACTTTCTGTTTCTTTCTTCTTTTGGGCTGGGTATGATTTTTGTTGAAGCTTCCGTTGAGAACTATCCATTCCTCAGGAAATAATTCTTTATCCTTTTCTTTCTCCTTTTAGAACATTTTGTTCTTTCCAAAGGGAATGCGAAAGAATTATATAGACAGTTCAACAGCTGCCTTTCTTTAGAGATCTTTTCTATTTGCAAAGATAGGCTTTCAGTATTGATCGTCAATAGAGTACAAAGCCAGGTCTTTTCTCTATTAACTGCTTCTATGTACTCAAATAAAAAGTCTTGCAGTAACTAGCAGAGGGGCCACAGGGGCGGGAATAATGATGACTCATTTGGGAGAAGGAGCTTTCTTAGTACAGTCTGACAAATAACTGACCACAACATAGCTCTACCCATTATCAAGCATAAGTAAAATCATACACAAGACAGGGGTCAACGTTTGACTTCCTCACCACTTTCAGCACTGCAAAAAGGGGTAAGTAAATAAAATTTCCAATATATATATATATATATATATATATATATATATATATATATATATATATATATATTGTAACACATACGATAAAAGGTGGGGATTTAAGCAACAACTAAACATAGGGGTATGATAGAATTTTCTGGAAAGCAAGATCCCAGTATTTTATCGCACATGTGACACAGACAAAAATAAAGCTATGAGACACGGGAACCGAACACGACAACACGCGAGAAGGAATGAAGCAAGAACACCAGTGGTAATATTTTCGAATTTAAATTTTATTATACAACAATGAACTAACTATGGTAGGGGAGGAATAATGCAATTGAGTGTAAATAAAAAAACAACAAATTATAAAGACGGGGAGGGGTATTTTGTCTACTATTCGAAAATGCCAACGAGGAATATATCAAAACAAAAAGTGTATCCTTAGTGCAAACAAATGATGACAACATTAATTCAATGTCTTAATATACGAGAGAGGGAAATATTCACAGAGATGACTTACTGAGTTTATTCCCTTTTTTTTTTTATCTTTTCTTTCTTTTCATTCCAAGCAGTTGGTCAAAATGTCTTTAATATTCGTCTCTTCGGATTAAAACGCACATGTGTAAAGTTCGCCATTTATCGCATCCTCTCGCCGCTGGTATGGAGTTTCTCCCAGGCGTTATCTCCTATTGCTGTTGGTATGGAATTTCTCCCAGGCATTACTTCATTTCTTTCGCTGTTGGTGGAGTTTCTCCCAGGCGTTATCTCCTTTCGCTGTTGACGGGGTCGATAACTCCTATCTTGACAGCATTGCTGCCACGCTGCCTCTGTCGCTGGGGTGAGACTTTCGCACATCTGTCTGGCAACACGGCCAGCAGAGACTGTTTTTTGCCAAAAAGGCCTTTTCCCTTTTTTTTCTTTTTCTCTCTCTCTCTCTCCCTCTTCTCAGTATCTTTCTCACCCCCTTTCTTTCCTTCATTCTTCGTTGCCTAGTAACCCGCACGGGTCGATGGGTTGCTGGTCAAATGACCCGATCATCTTGCTAGCTTGCGTATCAAAAGGCTTTTCTCACTTCTCTCTCCTTCTTTCCTATACTCACTGTCTCTCTCTCTTGAAACTATGTTCATTTGCCTTTTTGATAAAATAATAAAATAACAAAAAAACGATACATTTCTCGTTGGCCCGAAATTAAACATTTCAATTTTTAATTAATTACATAATCCAAGTCATGGATTATGTCACAATAAATATATCATATAGAATATCCTGAATGGGTTTGCAAATACCAATAGCTCAATATTCAGTGAAATTGAGTTGAATATATATATATATATATATATATATATATTTCCGACACGTTTCCCAGACTAGCAAGATCAACATGCCTCACTTCTAGATCTCTTTCTGACAACGGTTCCCAATGACTGTACAACAAATGCCCACAGCCCACTCGGGAATGCTGATCACGCTGTGATAATGGTAGAAATCAGCCTAAATTCTCACCCTAAAACTGAAGACCCACTACTCAAAACAACGAGGTATTACAAAAAGGCTGATTGGGAAGCCATCAGGGAGCTCATCAGAGATGCCCCATGGCAAAATATCTTTACTCTTCCAGCGGAACAGTGTGCAAATAAGACCACTGAATGGTTCAAAACTGCTATTGAAGCACATGTTCCCGCACGGAAATTCTATAGCAAGCCCCACTCCCCCCAATGGTTTACTTCTGCTTGTGCAGCTGCCATTTGTCAAAGGCAGTATGCGTTCCGCAGATTCAACCGACATAAGTCCAGCTCAAATAAACAGAAGTTTATAGAAGCTAGATATAATTGTAAGAGAGTGATAGAGACAGCTAAGAAGATTACTCTGAAACCACCAGAAAACGCATCGAAGCACAGAAATTAGGAACCCGGGATTTTTGGAAAATCTACAACAGCGTAGTAAATAATGGACAGTCAACTATTTCCCCACTATCAAACAATCATGAGGTTGCTTGCACGGCAACTGACAAGGCTAACCTGCTTGCCAGTCGGTTTGCCTCAAACTCCATACTGAACTCGGTACACCACTCACTCCCTGATTTTCCTCTGCAAACAGATGCCACACTAGACGATTTAAAAATCACCCCTTCTCAGGTACATGCTATTATAAAAAATCTAGACACCTCAAAAGCATGTGGACCAGATCTCATCCCGGCTGTGCTATTAAAAAAATGCTCTGCCGATGTTGCTCCAGTTCTGTCCAAACTTTACAATAAATGCCTTAACGAATCTTGTTTTCCCGACTGCTGGAAAACCGCCTCTGTGGTACCAGTCTTCAAGAATTCTGGTGAAAGAACTGACCCACTAAATTATCGCCCCATTAGCCTCCTCCCGCTTTTCACCAAAATATTTGAGTCCTTAGTTAATAAAGCCCTAGTCCAGCACCTAACAGCTGCTAAACTCCTGACTGACAAACAATATGGATTCAGGCAAGCCCGTTCAACAGCAGATATCTTAACTGTAGTTTCTGAATGTATATACCGTTCATTGGATAAAACAGGGGAGGGTAGAGCGGTGGCCCTCGATATATCTAAGGCTTTTGACAGGGTATGACACGATGGTCTTCTAAGGAAAATTAGATCATATGGAATCACTGGAAGAATTCATAATGTAATTAAATCCTTCTTAAGTAATAGAAAAATCAAAATTGTCCTCGACGGTCGTACATCCAAACAATACGGCATAAATGCGGGAGTACCTCAGAGATCTATCCTTGGACCTCTATTATTCCTGATATTCATAAACGACCTCTCTGATAAAATTGTTTCGGAGATGGGTATATTTGCCGATGACACCACTCTCTATAACAGATATGAGAGGAAAACAAATAAACACATATCCAAGGAAATGGCAGAAACACTAGAGGATGACCTCCAATCCGTAGTGGAATGGGGACAAAAATGGTTGGTCACATTCAATGCTGCTAAGACTAAGCTTGTTTCCTTCAATAACTACAAGAAACCTTCTCTACCACCAATAGCAATGGCCAAGAACACATTACCTGAAAGTACTTCTTTTAAACTCCTCGGCCTAATGTTTACAGGGAATATGAACTGGAATAGATACATTGAGAGCATTGCCAAGGCTGCTGCAAGGAAGGTTGGCTCCCTCTACCGTGCTAGAAAACTACTTACGCCTGACAGTATCCTATACCTCTATAAGGCAACCATTCGCCCATGTATGGAGTATTGTTGTCACATCTGGGCTGGTGCATCTGCTTCTTGTCTCTCGCTCCTGGACAGGATTACAAAGAGAGTCAGCAACCTGATAGGTCCTGAACTGTCATCTAGGCTTCAGCCTCTGTCCCATCGACGAGATGTTGCATCCCTCTGCCTGTTCTACAAATACTTCAATGCTGAATGCTCTGACGAACTGCAAACACTTGTACCTCCCCGATGTAACTACCTCCGACAAACCCGACAAGCTACTAAGTCTCATCCCTTTACAGTAGAGATCCCTAGGTGCAAGAAAGCCTTTTACTCCAATAGTTTCTTCCCCAGAACTGCGGGTCTTTGGAACTCCCTTCCGGGATTCTGCTTTCCCAACTGCACTGATATGCAGAAGTTCAAGTGTAATGTTAACAAACATCTTTCTACCCATCTCCCTTCATAATGACCCCGCTAATTAAGTTCCTGATAGTAGCCCCCTGCTTCAAAGTGGCACTGTGCCTTGTTTGGGGTGAAAATTGAATTTAAAAAAAAAAAAAAGAGAGAGAGAGAGCGGTATGTATTTTTTTATTCATGTTCCAAATAAAGAGCAGACATAAAGGTATTATAGTTGTTTACAACTGTTTCAAGGTAGTGTTTATTTTAAGTCATACAATGAACCATAACAGTTTTTAAACACCAGACTCTCTTCAGACCAAGATGTTCATAGGTGCCTTACAAAAGGCATAAATCAGTCCCAATATCCAATGATAAATTACAAATTTCACGAGAAACAAAACAAAAATCACAAGAAATATCCATTGTTAAATACCTTGGTATAACTGAATTCCAAAACCACTGAACTTCTTTTTCTGCAAATTTGAGCATAGATTTTGTTCATGACTGAGGGTGTATATTTTTATATAATGATATTGTTAGATGTGGACATCCATAAATATAAAAAGCAATGCCTTACTTTATTTAAATAGTAAAAGTGGCAATATGATGTTCAGGGATGGGAGTAGGAATACATGGGTCCACATTTATTCCTAAGTAATCCTGTGTGTACCTATACTAGTTGTAAATAAAACTATGTAAAATGTAGATAAACTTTAAATCATTTTAATCTTGTTTTCAGTTGTCTCATTTATTTTTGTCTTGTCTATTCAGGAGATCATAGCATCCATATCAAATTTAATGATATGAATGTTTCAAAAAGCCCATACATCTGCAAAGTGTTTGATGTCAGTAAAGTCTCTGTATTAAACATGCCAAAGTCATACGAAACTGGAAAAAATGTTGATTTCAATAGTAAGTATGATTTTGAAATTTCATTATTAGCAGTTTTTGTGTCAATGCTTATGTGTTATTAAGTTATTCAGCAACATTTTTGTATGTTTTAAGACCGTGTGTTGGTAAGAAGTGGCAGGATTATATTGCATGTGCATAGGGAAGTAATTCCTCAAATATTATTTCTGGAACCAGTGCAATTTTGAAGCAATTTTTTAGATATTTTTAGTAACTTTTTAGCAACCTTTTCTTTTATGCTATTGAGAATAGGACATTATCTGATGAAAGAATGATCAGATCTATCAGGTATTACAGGTTTAACAGCGATTTTCCAGTACATTTGCATCCAGAGTTTTGCCAGATTAACTGCTGTGCAGGATCATCCAATTTCAGCTTAATAATAATTCATCAATACATACCTATTAATTATACATCTGCCATGTTTTTCAATCAAAACACCACTATCAAGCAATTTTGAAGCAATTTTTTAGCTATTTTTAGTAACTTTTTAGCAACTTTTTCTTTTATGCTATTGAGAATAGGACATTATCTGATGAAAGAATGATCAGATCTATATATACAAAATACTTAATATTTTTATTGACAACTTTTTAAAACAATGAAAGATAAAATATTTGCAGAGAAGGAAGGCTCTAACAGAAAGAATTGTTTAGTGTGTCAGAAGAAATAGTAAATGTGTGGTGACTTCAATATGATAATGGACTGTCCCTGCTTATAAATATTACTATTTTTTTTAATTTTTTACTTGTGCTGAATAAAACCATAAAACAGTTTCTATACTTTGTGTCTTTTTATAACAATTTATTCAACACGTCATTTTGTTCTCTTTAAAAAAATATGGAGAAAAATTTTAAACAATGGTCCATCAACTCATACACAACAGCAGTACACCCTCACTGCCAATCAAGTTGCACATAAGTTGTTGCTCAATTAGAAGTTTACTACTAAACAGCAAAAGCCAAATGTAGCCTGAATTTAATATTCCTAAAGTACTGAACAAACTGAGCAATTCTTACTTAAAGGGCTTGTTATCAACATCAGTGCTTTTAAAGCTGGTAAATCCACCAGCCTAGATATTTTTATAGAGGAAATCAAGCATTTATCTTACTTCAACGTATTGTGCTGACTCCATTACTGTGTAGCATTTACTAATGAACCAGAACACTGAGTGATTCATCTATGCTGATGATCTCTGTGTAACATCATGAAAAAGTATTCAAGTCTGTTAATTTCATCTCAGGAATCATGACTTGAAAATTGTATCAACCCTGTCTAACTTGGCATAACCCTGGATCACACTTTCTCATTCAAAGAATAAAGACAAAACTGAAAGTCGACTCCAAGAACATCTTTTGGAAACTGATCAACTCCAAGTGGTGAGCAACAAGACACACACTAAAATGTACTGTCTTGGCTCTGTGCAGAGTATGCATGTCTTGTATAGGAGAGATCAATACATGCCAAAGATCAGATCCAGCTTTGAACAACATCTGTGACTGCATCACTGGCATCATCATTGGCTGCATGAAGCCTATCAACCTAAAAACCTAGATCTCCTTACTGGCATTGCCCCTACAGATGTGAAACGAACATTGCTATCTAAATAGAGATCACAAAGGTTACCAGTGCTGAATGCCATCTTTTTTTTTTTACATAGCCTTGATAAGTGGTGATGCCTAAGAGGCCACTCAAGGTTAAGGGTTAAAGAGGGTTAGAAATTGGACAATATAGTAACCGTTAGTAATGGAGATTCAGTAAATTTGTTAACTTATTGGAACGGCTCATCAAAAACTTGTTTATGTTAGACTTGAACACAACCATATTGTAGTCAGTCGGAAAGCAGGAAAACTGAAGACAATTCCATAGGCGTGCCGTTCTAATAAAGAAGCTTTTCTCATGGAACCTACATTTAGGTTTAGGCACAGATATCTCCTTCATGTACTTAAACTAAAAGCCTAATGACTGACATCAAAGAAAAGCTTCCTTGGCCATGTCAGGCCCTACCATAACTCAGGAAAAGACCAGACTATAGCTGTGGATTAGAGGGCTATGGAATGCTCCCTTTCCCTTTTACTGACATGGGAATCTATGCCTCTTCTGAGGCCCTGCCTCCTGATCCAAAGCACCTTTGATTGAGTGGAAAATACTCAATTGACTGAGAACAGTAATGGGACAATCAAAATTGCCATGGTTACAAAGGGCTACAAAACCTATCTGCAAATATTGCACAACCAGTGAAGCTTCAAAGATCTGTAAAAAGTACAAAGAATTGCATAAAAAGGTATGACCACATGCTTCAAAGAAATACTGAGTAATATTATGATAAATGGAGTTTTAATATAATTAGATGACCATTTGAATATCTGTCCCCTCCTACCCTCTGCATGCCATTTAAGTTAAACACTATAAAAAAGACTTTTAATTATTATTAATGCAAAATGATGAGAATTATTTCATTATTTTAATGGTTGACATTGACAATAAAAACAATATTTTAGTTTTTGTTTGCTTCTCCATTGTTTCTTGTTATTTTTAAATATTACTATTTGACTTATTTTATTTCAGTTGATGCATCACAAGCTGGTTCTGGTAATTTGGAAATTCAAGTAAATGGAGGGCGTGTACCTTGCTTTGTGAAGAATTTAGGTAACCATAAATTTTCAGCTTCCTTCGCGCCTGTCAATCAAGATCCACAACTTGTAGAAATGACCTTCAATGAACATAGTGTCAAAGGTAAGACATCTTAGGCGTCATCATTTCTTTTTTCACATTTCTGTTAAATATCTTTTTTTATGAAATAAGGTAGCTGTCATGAAATGGATAACAATGTGGACTGATGACCTGAATGTGCCAGGTTCAAATTCAGTTAGCTCCATGACATTACTTTTACTTATACGTCTCGTAGTCCTCCTCTAAGTACATGATTCTAAAAAGAATTGGGAAAAGCAATGTCAACAACAAAATTGAGAAAGATTGATAGAAATATATTTATTAATTTGAGTTCTAACAAAAGATGAGGTGAATAGGATATCACAACACTTTGAGAGCGCATAATGTGAGCTGATGCCATTTAATCCTTTAAAATTTTAAATGCATATTATAACTATGGATAATTGCTCTCAAATATTTTGGAGAACAATCCATTTGATTTCTCACCCAAATAAATATTGTGAATTATTTACCAAGAAAGTAATTAATTTCTATCCAGAATGTAACTGTTTTTAAAATTACGTTGACCAATTCCTTGATAAGTCTATATAGAATAAATAATATTGGTAACTTTCAGATTAGATTCGTTTTTAATCTATACTTAATGCAAGTTATACCAACTAATCTTAAAGAAAGAGTTGGAACAAAACAGGGTGCTTGTGCAGAATTTCTTCAAATGAAAAAACAAAAATAAAAAAAATTTTGTATGGTCTATGTACCTGTAACAGAAAGAAAATATTGTATACCAAAAACACATAAATTGATCAAGTAGTTTTATTTTTAAATATGAAAACAAAATTTGATCGCTAAAGGATGAGCGGCAATCTTACAACACCATCTTGAAAACAGTCTGAACAAACAAGGGGAAGAACCTCAAATAATTCAAACTTGCAAATATGAAGTGGGGAGCATTGAAAAAGAATCAAATTCACTTAAAAATTTCTTTCTTTTTAAAAATAAAACTACTTTATCAATTTATATGATTTTTGGTGTGCAATATTTTTTTTCCATCACAGGTACATACATCATACAGATTTTTTTTATTTTTGTTATTTCATAGAGGGAGAGAATTATGAACAAGCAGCCCCAAAAATAATGAAGCAATTTTTCTTTTCAAATGTTTAATGTTAAACTAAAATTCTAACTGCAATGTTTTTTTGTGTGTGTGCGTGTGTATTTGTATGGCGATGGTGATGAAGCCATCACTAAAGATTTTTTTTTTTACTTGGGAATCGCCACTTATCAAAGCCCAAAGGCCACTCAAGGAGAAAGGTTAATGAGTGTAATTAATGAGTAATGGTGGTAGTGTAGTAATTGTTAATGGTGTAAATTGGGTAGGATTTGATTATTTATGGGGATAGCTCGACAAGAACTTGTTTACATTGGACTTGATGGCTCAGCTTGGTTAAAATCGCAGAGCAGCGCTAGGGGCCTCAAATGATTAGATTTTTTATGTACTGTTCTTTTATGGGTCTTTAGTCTGTTAAAATAATTTTTAAGGGGTCAAAAATGGGTCAAAATTGAAAGAATCGTTATACATTTTGTACATTCATCTTAGTTTATTTTTACTTTTTAATTTTTAATCAGTTCACATGCATGTCACATTGGTACAGTGGTAACATCACCAGCTTTGAATGCTACAGTTTTGCTTTCGATTCTGGCTGATGGCATCCAAATACTTTTTATTTTTTTTTTGTACTTTTGAAATCACAACTCTATAATAATATATACGAAATCTAGACAAATTAAAATATATTGAAGCATATTTTACGACCAGGCAAAGTTGTGCACACACCCCTGCTAGTTAAATTATATAAATATTTTTCAATTTGAATCATTTATTATTAGCTTATAATTTAAAATTATATGAATAGTTTAAAATATCAATCATTTATTATTAGCTTATAATTTAAAATTATATGAATAGTTTAAAATATTAATCATTTATTATTAGCTTATAATTTAAAATTATATCAATAGTTTAAAATATTATTCATTTATTATTAGCTTATAATGTAAAATTATATGAATAGTTTAAAATATTAATCATTTATTATTAGCTTATAATTTAAAATTATATGAATAGTTTAAAATATTAATCATTTATTATTAACTTATAATTTAAAATTATATGAATAGTTTAAAATATTAATCATTTATTATTAGCTTATAATTTAAAATTATATGAATAGTTTAAAATATTAATCATTTATTATCAGCTTATAATTTAACATTATATGAATAGTTTAAAATATTAATCGTTTATTATCAGCTTATAATTTAAAATTATATCAATAGTTTAAAATATTAATCATTTATTATTAGCTTATAATTTAAAATTATATGAATAGTTTAAAATATTAATCATATATTATTAGCTTATAATTTAAAATTATATGAATAGTTTAAAATATTAATTATTTATTATTAGCTTATAATTTAAAATTATATGAATAGTTTAAAATATTAATCATTTATTATTAGCTTAGTAATTAAATTATATAAATATTTTTAAAACATAAAAATAAAAAAATAAAACATTTTTCTTAGTATCTCATGTTTATATCTAGATTAAACAATTAAAGTTGTTTACAAAAAATTAAATTTGTTATTTCTCCATGGTTTCAAATTTGAATACATATTCTGAATTTTATAAATATTATATGGTAATGAATCTAAAATAAATGGCTAGTTCAAGATCTGTTCTATGTAGAAAATCTGAGCATGAAATTCCATTGACTAAAAAATGCATTGTCATAACACCGTTTGTTCAGTTTTGTTTTCCAACTTTTGCTGAAACCAAAAATACCAATATGAACCAATTCTTGATTTATTTACCAATTGCTTTACAGGAAGCCCATGGATTATTGATATGGTAGACTATACAAAGTTTACTATCGCAGATGGAGGCACCAAATATATACCTTTGAACACATCTGCAAAATGCACAATTCTTGGACCAGTTTCTGTCTTACAAGATCTTAAAACCAATGTTACAGGTGAAAACACTACTACTATTACTACTACTACTATTACAAACATTTTTAAAACTACTACTACTATTTAACATTATGGTAAATTTGACATGAATTAATAGAAAAAATGTTAATGAATAATGATAATTAAAACTAGAATATATTTTATATTACATTCATATAACAATTATTAAAGATAGATTTTCTGATTGAAATTGTTCGTCAACTAAGCATTCAATAGGGATAATAATTATGTTTCTTTAAAAGAAATTGACATTTTATCAATTGATCAGAGAATAATGTATTTTTGTTTTTTATAACGTCCATTAACATGTTCATGATCTAATGGATGATAATATAAAGAAATATTTTGTTTCCAAATTTTTTAGATAAGTACTGGTTATTCATATTTGAATTTTTCAGACTACTGTTCTCATCATGAGTGTCAAGACACTCAAGATAAGAAAGAATACAAATAGTACAGATCAAGAAATATTGTCAAAAAATAAATGTACTTAATTGAATTATTGCTTACTGGTTGAAGAAAACACATTAAACAATATATATTAATATCATGTTTTTTTCTCACAACTACAAAAATTGGATTAATATTTTCTCATATTTTTACTATTAACTGAATGGTTATTGCAATCAAAAATAGATTAGTATAAAATAAAATGAAATTGTTAATATCCTGTTGACAAAATAATTTAATTATGAAATTAAATCCACCTGAATAGATTTCTCTTTATTTGTCAACAAGTCAGTCATTTTAATCCTTTGTTAATAATCGAAAAAGAAAAATGAATTACTTTGTGACTTCTTGAAATTTGAAAGTAATTTGGAAGTATTTAAGCTGTTAGATAGAAAGTCATTTCTGATTCTGCAATTCTTAGCAAATCATCACCATCATATTTGGTTTAAAGATAATTTTACATGCTTTAAGAAATTAACTTCCAAACTAATGTACCGTAGATCAGGTCTTTATTTATCCCTTTTTTTTCTCAAGTTCATTTTTATAATTTCCTCCCATATTGCCCTTGGCCTATCCTATCAATTGAATCTGCTACCTTAACTATTCTAAACAATATCCTAATAATTAAATTTTCCAAATCCTATTTAAAAATAATAATTTGGTAAAAACGCTAAGTAGGTAGATACAGGTAATATTTATAATTGTTGTGGTCCAATGAGCTGGATATATTGAATGTAAAACATTCCCATATGTTTATTTATTGAAACTTGTAAACCAGTTAAACTCAGGTTAGTTCTTTTTTAATATGCAAGTTTGTAAGTTTCAAACATGTACAATTATCATATCTAACTGCACATGTGCATTGCATATCAAAATACAACCATTCTGTACGTGCTATTGAAATTAATGAACATGAACAAAAGAAAACATCTTTTGTTTATTTTCTTGTTTTTTTAATAATGACTTATTACTTAACAATACCAAAAGCCACTCGAGAATACTAGTTAATCAGATGGACTGATTGCCAGTTGAAGTGATAAATAATATTATAAGAAGATTGAAACTGATGAATGGCATGAATAACATTGGATTAGTTATTAGGATGATTTATGGAAAGTATTTGTTGATGTTGGAAATAGAGAAATCCAAGAAACTCTTGTCCCAGCGTTACCCAGGAAAATAGAGAAACTTAAAAAACTTTTATCCCAGTGTTGCCACTAAAAATAGAGTAATTCAAGGAACTCCTCTCCTAGCATTGCCATGAAAACAGTATAACCCAAAAAACTCTTGTCTCGGCATTATCTATGAAAATAGCATAACCCAAGAAACTTTTGTATCAGCATTGTCCATAAAAATAGAGAAACTCAAGAAATTCCTGTCCCAGCATTACCCTTGAAAATATTTGGTAATAAGTTGTTTTTCTAGAAATAAAATTAATTTTTTTTTATTTGATTTGCATTTTGATGTGATCAGCACCTGGGAATGTAACAGTCAATCATGAATCAAATGTGAAATCAGATGGAAAACTTCAAGTTGAGTTTTTGCCAAAAATTGTTGGTAAGTATTAAACATGAATGAAACAGTATTTTTAGTTGTAGATATTTAACCATTAAAGAATTTGTATTTGTTTTTATAAGATTTTTAAACCATAGTTAGTTTGTTTCAATGGTATTTGTCCATTTTATTGTCTGTCTAATTTAAAAAAGAAAATTTATTCAAATGGCTAAAAACTAAAATTTTGATATATTCAACATGAATCATAAATTTATTTTTCAAATATTTTTAAATATAACTAAAAATATAAATATTATTCAAGCAAAAATAAATTAGACTTATTCCAAAATTGAGCAGATTTTTTTATGACATCATTGTTTACCTAATGCTGTTCATCTTTATATGATAAATACATAAGATATAATTGTTATATCATAGTCATGATACTTATGACATAAGCTATCATATTTTTTTTTAACCTAAAACAAGGCATATTGCCATTTGGGTGTAAGGGGTTACTATTTGGTACCATGTTTACAAGGGAGATGAACTTCTGCATGTCAGTTAAGTCAGAGAAGCAGGTAACAGAGAGAAAATTCCAAAGTCTAGCAGTCTGAGAGAAGAAGCTATTGAAGTAGAAGGCTTTCTGGCATCTAGGGTACTCTACAGTGAAAAGGTGGGATTTTGTTGCTAAACAGATTTGTCGGGGGGTATGTACCATTGAGTAGATACAAGTGCAATGAGTTCATCAGAGCACATTCCATTAAAATGCTTGTAAAACAGGCACAAGGATGCACCATCAGAGCGATGGGACAGGGGTTGGAGCTTAGTTGACAGTGCAGAACCTATTAAATCAGAGACTCTTTTTTGGACTCTGTCCAAGAGGGAGAAACTAGTAGGAGTTGTACCATTCCAGATGTGGCAACAATACTCCATGCATGGGTGAATGATGGCTTTGTAGAGATACAGGATACTATATCATCTAGATTACTTTTAAACGCTTTGTGAATGAGAGTCTCAAGAGAGGAGGCGAATTGATTTTGGTTGGGTTGTTGTCTGGTTTGGTTGTGATTTTTATTTGAGATGTCATTCCATTTTTGGGTATTGTTGCATTTTAAGCACCAAATTCTCATAAATGTCCACTCAGACTCTATTAGAAGCAGATGTAAATGAACAGAATATGCTGAGCAACGATCAAAAAAAAAATACTACAAAATAGAAAAGAACAATATTTA
The DNA here is from genome assembly GCF_053919585.1 of Euprymna scolopes. NCBI lineage: Eukaryota > Metazoa > Mollusca > Cephalopoda > Sepiida > Sepiolidae > Euprymna > Euprymna scolopes. The sequence goes on from NC_136492.1 coordinate 99,945,099, forward strand.
TTAGAGTTTTAATTTAATTAAAACAAAAAAAAAATGGAAAAGCAATAAAATATACCAACAATCTACCATAACTTTATGAATTAATATTGTTTTTGCTTGTGTGTAAATGAGTAAAAACATTTTTTTTTGTTTTGTTTTTTTGCATGATTCAAAACTAAGGTACTATTGCACCTTACCTAACGGTTATTTGGGAGGGTAGAGTTAGAGGTTAGGGTTTGTGCACCTCCAAGCAAAACCATTGCTAACTAAAGCTCGTTTTTTTACCCTATACTTCCTGGCACATATCCTGTGCTTCAATTCTAATGGTATTAATTTGTCCTCTTGACATAAAAACGACATCTGTAATCTAGATCAGTGTAGTAGTAATTCTTCTAATGCACTCACCTCAAAAAGACAGAAAGTCTGCTCTGTTTGTAAGTGTGTAAGTGGTCCAGTGATCAGCCACCACAGAAATTATACAATAGAGTGCCAGAATAGTACATCCCTGCAAAAGCCATGATACTGGGCCCGGATTAATAATAAATGGTTGGTTCCGTACCCAGAGAAGGCATTGGGGCCCCCAAAGGGCCTGATTCTACTAATGGCAATCATTCAGCAGAACCAACAAAAGATGAGGCCAGTTCTTGACCACTGGGAGTTGAATAAACATGTAGACCCATTTACGGCCCCTGCAAACATATACACCGAAAAATTGAGAGAATGGCAGTGGGCAGGATCAAATGTATTGGTGTTGGACCTTCGCAAAGTATACCTTCAAGTAAGCGTGCACAAATCACAGTAGCCATACCAAACAGTAATAATCAAAAGAACAGAGGTATTGTCTGACCTGCATGGGGTTTGGATTCAACTGGATAAGCGTCGGCCATATTCTGGCAGTTTCTATCAGTTTCCTGTTGAGTCAAGCAGACATTTATGAGAATCGGGTATGTAATGTGTAGCTGTACTCATTTTTGTTTATATAATAGTTCAGTTTGAAGGTAGAGAGTTGGACTAAGTGGCTCAGTTTTTTATGTCAAATATGTATACTATAGTAGACTATAAGTCTTGAGATAATATCATTGAATTTATGAAATTGTATCTATACACTTATCATGAACATATATAATTTATAGTATAACAGTTGCACATTTTTGCTTTAAAAAATGTAAATTTACATACATTAATAAATTTTATTGATAATTATTTTATTGGTGGAATTAAATTTTACAAATGATTACAGAAAACACCAAAATATTTTCAAGAAGAAAATGAAAGTAAAAAATTGAATAGAAACAAATGAATTTTGTATGACATTTATTTTTCTGTTGCACTCGTACATTTTCATTTACAGGTATGCATAAGGTTGATGTCAGTTATGCTGGACATCATCTAAAAGGAAGCCCTACAACATTCAAGGTTTTCAATGCAAATGGAATTACCTTATCTCAAATGCCACAACTTGGAATGGTTAAACGAAAAGAAGAATTCACAAGTAAAATTCACATCACATTTTGTTTATCTTACATTTGATTATGAATTTTAAATTAAAATAGATTCATGTATTTTAAATTAAAATTGAGGTATGTATTTTAAATTAAAATAGATGTAATTTAAAAGATTGATGTATGTATTTTAAATTATAATACATATATGTAATTTTTATTAAAATCGATGTATGTAATTTAATTAAAAATAGATGTTATATAACTCAAATTAAAATTGGTGTAAGTAATTTAAATTAAAATAGATGTTATATAAGTTAAATTAAAATAGACGTTATATAATTCAAATTAAAATAGATGTATATATAATTTAAATTATAATAAATGTTATATAATTTAAATTAAAGTAGATGTTATATAATTTAAATTAAAATAACTGTTATATAATTGAAATAGATGTATGTAATTTAAATTAAAGTAGATATTATGTAATATAAATTATAATAGATGTTATATAATTTAAATTAAAGTAGATGTTATGCAATTTAAATTATAACGAATGTTATATAATTGAAATTCAAATAGATGTTATATAATTTAAATTAAAATAGATGTATTTAATTTAAATTAAAATATGTGTTATATAATTTTAATTATTATAGTTGTATATAATTTAAATAAATGTTATATAATGTAAATTAAAGTAGATGTTATGTAATTTAAATTAAAATAAATATTATATACTTTAAATTAAAATAGATGTTGTGTAATTTAAATTATACTAGATGTTGTGTAATTTAAATTAAAATAGGTGTTATGTAATTTAAATTAAAATAGGTGTTATGTAATTTAAATTAAAATAGATGCATATTGTGTAATATTTAAATACTAATGTATGACTTCCATAAAAAATGACAGGAAAAATGTTAACTTCTTCAGTGTTTTCACTAATATTCATATAAAATTATAGAATTACACAAGTAATTTAATTTTTCATATATAAATTATCATTTCCGATGATCTAACAAAAAAAAACACTATCTTTTGATTTTTTGTTTAGATTAGAGGATTTCCAACTTTGTTTCAGACTGGGAGTGGGTCTTGCTTGCTATTTGCTTTCTCAATTCCCTTTAGATACTTGAAATTAATTCATTTGGCAATTTATTACTTGCTTCTGACAAGATGGATCTATATCTATACATATGAATACACCTTAATCTTTACTATAGACTGGAGGAGCTTTTTTGTTAAAACATTATTGCAACTGAAATATTAAATGGGAGAAAAATATAATAAATATATACCAAATGATGTCTGAAAATTCCATGACTAATCCAAATATAGGAACACTTAAAAGTCACATGATCACAGAAGATCCATAATTGGCCCTATGGATACTGCTATTGATTATGGGATATGTTATGTTGAATTCAAATCCTATTAGATATACTGTAGTCATTATTGTGGAAAAGTATGAACCCACAATCTCCCTAGCCATTAGTAAAATAGCAACTTATATTCAGTTTATTGTATACAATATGTACTGTGCTTTGGCATTAAATAACCTAAAACGTTGGATTTATTGACAGATCAAGCCACATTATCATATGACTGCTAGAAGATTTGTCAATGTTCTTTCTTGATGATGTTCTGGATCCTCATCATCAGATCAGACTTTAAATCCCACCCACCATTAATCTACAAGATGTTGCAATGTTAGATTTTTTTATATTTTCATCAATTCATCTGTTATTGTTTTTTTGTTTTTCCAATTTTCTTATTATTTTGTTTTATCTGAGGTCCTGCATTCATCTGTTATCTAATACATTCTAATCAAGGGATCATTTTAAAATTCTGACCATTCCTTAAGTGCAGTTGTTTGAATTTCTCTTGCACTTGGTTCACAGAGTTCAGCGTATATATTTGCAAGAAAGTTTTTGAACTTCTTTTCATGAATCAAGTTGCTCCTATAATTACTGGAATGAGAGATTTTCCTAAGATTCCAGTTTTTTTTTTTTTTTTTTTTTTTTGTGTTATACGTTAGACTTTTGTATCTTGTTATCTTTTTCCTCTCAGTTCTGTTTAACCCAGCATCATTTGGGACACTAACATCTACTAAGGTTACTTCTTTCTCCTTGTCCCATATAACTATGTCAGGTTTAATAGGTAATTTTCTATGTACATAGCTGTAGGAATTGCACAATCATAGTGGATGGTGTATGACTTATTCCCAACTGTTTTTCTGGTAAACATGTTCCCAGGATTTGTTGCTGCATTCGATATTCAACTTTTTACAGATAATTCAGTGGAGATATTTACATACTCCATTGTGTCGCATTGTATATTAGCTGTCCCTCAGCAGAACCTAACAGCTGGATGTCAGGTGGTTTGTACACTCTATTTTTGTGTGGCAAAACTTACACTTGTCATTGCTGAGACCACTTATCTTCTTAAAAGCATTGGTTTTGGACAGCTATTATAATCTTCTCCTGATCATAGTGAAGTGATCCTTTTTATTTCTTTTTTTTTTTTTTCTTAGTTAGTCTATAGAATCTTTCTTATTTATATAGTCCTAGGTAAATTCATCTAGAAAATACTTGGCATGCTGTTGGTTGGCCTATTCTTCTATTTTTTTTTTTTTTTTTTTTTTTTTTTGCAATGGAAAATCTTGGTGCATTTTTGGCAACTTTTGGGGGCTATTTCCATAGAAGACTTGTTTTCTGATTTTGTCTCATTTATAAGACAGTCCTGTCCAAAATGTTTGACCAGTTTAGTAACAGAGGTTATTCTGCTGGCTCTTGTTTAGTAATGGTGATGTACCATCTTGAGGTTTGAATTTTGAAAGCTGATCAGATATTGCCTTTTGCTCCCAATAGTGGCATGATGTTGATAAATATTGTAAAGATTGCAAAGCTGTATGACAAACTTTTATAATCAAACATGAATAAATTGCTTGATAACTATCCATGAATGGTGTGCATGTATGTGGGATGATATCATTATAGTATGTACAACTCAAGGATTTTCTCATGCTACTTTGTACATATTTTATTATATAAGAAACTATATATCCTTTCATATGAATGAGAAATTTCTTTAAAATTATAAAAAAAAGTTTTTTAAATATACAATTTGTCATTATAATTTTTTTTTTAAATGATCAAAATCTGCTGTATCATTTTTGATTAGGTTTTCAAATATAGAATTTGTATTAATTATTTGATCCTGTATGTTTAAAAGCATTAATTTGCATATATGTAATAAATCATTTAAAAACAATTATATTTATTTGAATATAGGTTATTATAAATGATTTATAAAACAATTATATTTATTTGCATATATACCAATATAAATGATTTATAAAACAATTATATTTATCAGCATATATGTCATTATATATAATTTTAAAAAACAATTACATTTCTTTGCATATATGTCATTATAAATCATTAAAAACAGTTATATTTATTTGCATATATGTCATAATAAACATTTTAAGGAGCAATTATAGTTGATTGCATAGATGCCATGATAAATCATTTCTAAAACAATTATGCCAAAAGAAATAATTTATAAAACATTTATAGTTATTGTAATATATTTCATTATAAATTATTGATAAAACAGTTATACATATTCGCATGTATATCATTAAAACAATTTATAAAAGAATTATATTTATTGGCATATATGACAAAAAATCATTTAAAAACAATTATGTTTACTTGCATATATATATATATATATATATATATATATATATATATTATTTTAAATAATTTCAAAAACAATTATATTTGAATATGTCATTGTAAATAATTTACAAAACAATTAACCATTCATTTGCATATATGTCAAAATAAATCATTCATAAAGCAGTTATATTTTATTGCATATATGTCAAAATAAATCATTTATAAAACAATTATATGCATTTGCAAATATGCAATATTTAATAATTTATTTAAACAATCATATTTATTTGCATATATGCAATTTTAATTATTTATAAAGCAATTGAGTATATTTGCATATATGCCATTTGAAATCATTTATAAAACAATTATATTTATTTAAATATATGTCATTATAAATCATTTATAAAACAATTATATTTATTTAAATGTATGTCATTGTAAATAATTCATAAAAATTAATATTTATTTGCATATATGTAATTGTAAATAAAGCATTTATAAAACAATTATATTTATTTTCTTGTATGCCTTTTTAAATCATTTATGAAAATATTATATTTGTTTGAATATGTAATATTTTATAATTCATAAAGCAATTATATTTATTTTAATATTTGGCATTGTAATTAATTTATAAGACACTTATATTTATTTACATATATATCATTGTAAATAATTTATAAAACAATTATATTTATTTATATATATATGTCATTATGAATCATAAAAAACAATTTATTTGCATATATGTCATTATGTATTATAAAAAAACAATTATGTTTATTTGCACATATGTCATTATTTATCATTTAAGAAGCAATTATAGTTAATGGCATATATTATATTATAAATCATTTATAAAACAATCATAAATTTGAATACATTTCATTTAAAATCATTTATAAAACAATCTTATCTATTTGTATATATTTAAAAATCACGTAAAACAATTATATTTATTCGAATATGTCGGTGTAAATAATTTATAAAACAATTCTATTTATTTGCATATATGCTACTTAAAATTATTGATCTAATAATTATATTTATTTGCATATATGTCAATACATATAATTTGTAAAACAATTATGTTTATTTGCATATATTTCATTGTAAATAATTTATAAAATAAATATTTAATCATTTATAGAACAATTATAATTCTTTGAACATGTCATTTTTATCATTTATAACACAACGATATTTATTTTAATATATGTAGTTTTAAATAATTTATAAAACAATTAGATTTAAAAGCATATATGTCATTTTAAATTATTTATAAAACAATTACATTTGTTTGAATATGTTTTAAATAATTTATAAAACAATCATATTATATTTATTTGAATATGTCATTTTAAATAATTTATAAAATTACATTTATTCACATATATGCCATTTTAAATCATTTATAAAACAATTATATTTGTATATATGTCATTATAAATAATTTATAAAACAATTATATTTATTTGCGTATATGTCAATGTAACTTATGAAAAAATTATATTTATTTTAATATATGTCATTATAAGTCATTTAAGAAGCAATCATAGTTAATTGCATACATGTGACTATAATTAATTTTTTTAAAATTATATTACTTTACATATCAATATAACTCATTCATAAAACAATTATATTTATTTGCATATATGCAATTTTTAATCATTTATAAAATAACTCTATTTTAATATATGTAATTTAAAATTAATTATAAAGCAATTATAGTAGTTTGCATATATGTTATTCGAAACTATATATAAAACAATTATATTTATTTGCATATATGTAATTATAAATTATTTATACAACAATAATATTTATTAGCATATATGTCAATATAATTCATTTATAAAACAATTGTATTTATTTTCATATATACCATTATAAGTCTTTCAAGCAATTATAGTTAATGGCATATATGGCATTGTAAATAATTCATAAAACATTTATTTGCATATGTGTCAATATAAATCATTTATAAAACAGTTCTAGTTATTTGAATACATGACATTATAAATAATTCATAAATCAATTATATTCATTTGCATGTATGTCATTTTAAATTATTTATAAAACAATTATATTTATTTGAATATATGTCAGTGTAAATAATTTATAAACATTTATATTTATGTGCATATATGTCATTATAAATAGTTTAAAAACAATTATATTTTGTGTATATATGTCATTATAAATCATATATAAAACAATTATTTTTTTAATATATGTCATTTTAAATCATTTATAAAACAATTAGATTTATTTGCATATATGTCAATATAACTCATTTATAAAACAATTTTATTTATTTGCATATATGCCATCTTTAATCATTTATTAAAAAAAATATGTTAAAATCTATTTTATTGTTTATAGTTGATACTTCAAACTGCGGAGATGGAAACCTAAAAATTTTAATTAACAATGGCGAGCTTGAAAATAAAGTTGAAAAACTTTCCAAAAATTCTTATGGTGTTAGTTTTGTGCCTCTCCAAAGCGGTCCCCACAAGATTGCGGTGACGTTCAACGACATACATGTTCATGGTAAGAAACATTTAAAGCAGTCCTTCAAATTTTTAAGTGAAATTTTTTCCGTTCCACAAACTAACTTTATTAGCTGAGTATCTGAAATGAAAAAATTTATTAATAAAAATTAATTTAATAACTAAAATTTCATTCCATTTTATAAATTAAAAATATATTTTTGATTTATGTTTTTTTTTTGTTTTTTTTGTGAATAGATTCTCCGTACACATGTCTGGTTCAAAGCACAGAGGAAATTGGAATCAGTCAAATGAAAAATAGTGTGCTATGCAATTCACCTACAGATTTTACAGTAAAAGCACCAGATGATAAAAAAATGAATATTACAGTTATGTGTAAGTTGTGCTTACGTAAACCAAAATACTGATTCAAATTTGGTATTTATTTTTATTTTATTTTATTAATATATCATTGCTATATTTATTTATTAACATTTCTATGGAAACAGTTTATATTATTTTGGAAGAAAATCATATCATTTAATGAAATTGCTTTCTTTCTATTTGTGAAAATAAAAGTAATTAAAATTTTAAATGATTCATTGTATTTTTGCCAAAAGATATTTAAATTAGTTTGTTGCTGACATTTGTTCAAAGTTTTTATTTTTCAGACTTTTTGTTCTCATTGTTGACTATAACCAAACTAAAAAAAATAATCGTTTGATTTTTCTTCTTTTTTTGCAGATATTTCAAAAATTGTTACATTCTTCCCATGTCAAACTTGATAATTATATTTTAACTAACCTATTAGTAAGAAAAAATGTTTATCATAAGCATTTATTACACATTCGAGTGTTATTTGGATACGATATCATAAGTAAATTTTAATACTAACAAAAAATCCCATGGATATTTTTATTGTTATTAATAATTTATGAATGTTTATTTCAAAAGCATCATAATTTCTTTGTGCAGCTATTCTTTTTATCAAAGATTTATTGGAAATTGTCAAAAATGGTCACAACTATTTGTCACTTTATTCATATTTCTCAACGAAATGTTCATCTCATTTTTCAGTTCTAACAAATATCTTAATTTTATTTTATTGCATGGAAACTAAAAGTTTTGTCTATTTCAAATCAATCCAGTCATTTACACATTGTCATCATAACAACTGTGCAATTTGTTTTACTGCTAGAAAAAATGAATTTCTCCCATCATCATTTCTTTAAGAATCTGGTAAGTAGAAAAAATTAGCTTTTTCTTTTGGATTTTTTAAATATTTTTTTTTATTGGAATAAGGCTTGCTTATGGTTTTTGGTTTATTTTTATATATATTTTTTTTTCATTTTTACATGTCCTTTGTTTTTAGAGAGATACCAAAATTTGGTTTGTTATACTCTAATTGTTTTGTCATAATGATTCTTTTTAAAAAAACAGTAATAGACATGAAGTGCAATTTGAGTGTTAATCAAATTTTTATTTTGCTTCTGTTATCACTTTAGTAATGTTGTGATATCATTTGAAGACTTTGCTGTATAGAAATACAATTACATCATATATATATATGTATGTATGTATGTATGTATGTATGTATGTATGTATGTATGTATAAATTTCATGAAAAGTACATAATAGCAATTTTTATACAAACATTGACTGTTTATTGAATAAACATGAACAGAGTTCATCAGAAATCATTCCATAAAATTCCAAATGAATTTTGACACATAATTGAATCTATGGAAAATAAATTATTAAAATTCAATACAAAAAATTATTAGTGTCAAAGAAATGTAGCATAAATAAAGAACATAACAAAAAGAATAAAAAAAAAAATAATAATGAAGGGAAACTCAAAATCACAGAAGGCATAAAACTACCAAGGGTGATTAAAGCACTTGATGAATATAAAACTGGAAGTAGGTGGCATCAAACACAGATGAACGAGATGTAAAAAAAGAGAACAAGAAAGATTATGAAAACTAAATTATATATTATAAACTAATAAAAGAAATTAACACTTGATCGGTATCTCCAATAAGATACTCTGGGCCTTTAAATCACCTAAGTATAAAAAGAAATAAAAAAAATCTACGAAACTAATGATTATGTACTGCACACTAAACCTGAATGATGATATTGACTTACTCCTTAAAAAGAAAAACATAGGGAAGAGGAATCATACATGCTAAACATTGTGTAATTGAGTAGAAAAATATATAACACAAACTATGGCAAGGCTGATTTTGGAAGTGGTAAAAGCCAATGCCAACTTGAGCGATATGTAAAACATAAAAAAAAAGGAAACAAAAAGTTGAAATAAAATTGGAGAAAGGCAAGTATATTGTTTGTAAGACAAAATAAAGAAATTACAGATGAGAAAACATGGGCATGCCTTTGCAAAGGACACTTTGTAACAAATGCCTTAATGAATCTTGCTTTCCTGATGGCTGGAAAACTGCTTCTATGGTACGAGTTTACAAGAATTCTGGTGAAAGAACTGACCCATTAAATTATCGCCCCATTAGCCTCCTCCCTCTTTTCACCAAAATATTTGAGTCCATAATTAATCAAGCTTTAGTCCACCACCTCACAGCTGCTAAACTTCTGTCCGACCAACAGTATGGGTTTAGGCAAGCTCGTTCTACTGCAGATATCCTAACTGTAATCTCTGAACATATATATCATGCACTGGATAAAGCAGGAGAGTCTTGGACAGTAGCCCTAGATATATCTAAGGCCTTTAACACGGTATGGCACGATGGTCTTCTCATGAAAATCAAATCCTATGGTATAACTGGACAAATACTTGACATAATTAAATCCTTCTTAAGTAAGAGAAGAATCCAAGTTGTCCTCGATGATCATACGTCAAAACGATATGATATAAATGCGGGTGTACCTCAGGAGTATTTATTATTATTCCTGATATTCATAAATGACCTCCCTGATAAAATTGTCTCTGAGTTGGGTATATTTACTCCTGACACCACGCTCCATAACAGACATGAAGGGAAAAAACGAATGAACACATATCCAAAACAATGGCGGAAACCCTAGAGGAAGACCTCCAGTCTGTAGTGGAATGGGGACAAAAATGGATGGTCACATTCAATGCTGTCAAGATTAAGCTCCTTTCCTTTAATAACTACAAGAAACCTTCTTAACCACTAATATTCATGGCTAATGATACATTACCTGAAAGTACTTCATTCAAAATCCTCGGCTTTACGTTCACGAGGAATATGAGTTGAAACAGATATATTGAGATCATTGCTAAGGCTGTTGCAAAGAAGGTGGGCTCTTTCTACCGTGCTAGAAAGTTACTTACGCCTGAGAGTATCCTGTACCTTTACAAAGCCACCATTCGGCCATGTATGGAGTATTGTTGCCACATTTGGGCTGGTGCATCGGCTACTAGTCTCTCCCTCTTAAACAGGATTCAAAAGAGTCGCCAACTTAATAGGTCCCACACTATCAGTTAGGCTTCAACCGTTGTCCCATCAACAAAATGTTGCATCCCTCTGCCTGTTTTATAAGTAATTTAATGGTAGGTGCTCCAACATACTACAAGCCCTTGTACCTCCTCAACATAAATACCCCCGACAAATCCGACAAGCAGCAAAATCCCACTCATATACAGTAGAAATCCCTACAAATTATGTACCAGATAGTAGCCCCTGACATCAAAGTGGCATTGTGCCTTGTTTGGGGTGAAAATGCAATAAAAAAAGAAAGTTAAAAATAAAAAGATGGAAACAAATCACTACTGACAAAACTATACAATCGCTCACAGGGGAGATGTTGCGAGTTTGTCTCTGCTTAATCGTTATTTTCATGGCAGGTGCTGGGCTGAGCTCCGGTCTATGATCCCCCCCTCACCAAACTTTTGCGGGAAACACCTGTCTGGCAGAGGACACTGTCACTAATTTCCCCTAGTCTTTATCTGTGCCTAAACCTAAACGTAGATTCCATGAACAAGGCTTCTTTCTTAGAACTGCGCGCCTGTGGAATTGTCTTCCTTTTTCCTGCTTTCCAGCTGACTACAATATGGCTGTCTTCAAGTCTAACGTAAACAAGTTTTTGATGAGCTGTTCCATATAAGTTAACAAATTTACCGAATTTCCATTACTAACGATTACTATATTGTCCAATTTCTACTGTACACTCTTTAACCCTTATCCTCGAGTGGTCTCTGGGCCTTGATAAGTGGTGATGCCTATGTAAAAAAAAAAAAAAAAAGTTGGACAAAGAGACAAAATTGTAAACCACATCTATAAATGAATGCAAGTTAGCTTAAAAGTAATACAAACATAGACAAGGTTAAGAAGATAGTCCACAGAAAAGTGTGCAAATTATGAATCCAAGTGTACTAGACTATTAAAGTGATTTGCAATGTTGATCAAAAAAAAATGAAGAGAAGAAACTGGAAATCTGAAAGAGACTTGTTGTCACTCAAACTCAAGGACATCGCTTGTTTTTTTCCACTTAGCGATCATTGGTAATGGTTTGTAGGAGAACTCCTAGTGAGTAAGATCTAATAAAGATGGGAAGAAGAAAAATATTATTTTTAAATAAATAAATAAAAGGAAGAGAAATATTAAAAGAAAAAAATGAGAAAATGAAGGAGAAATATATGAAGTAAAATAATAATAAAAATAAGTAAAAGAAATGTGAAAAATATAAGATGAAGAATAAAAAGCTGGTTTAATAAATTGAAATACTGAATTAAATAAAAATAACTCAATAATAAATTTTTTAAGAAGAAAAAAAGATAAAACTATTAAAATACTCTTTACCTATATTAATACTGACTGAGCACTAAATGATCTGCATTAAATTATACAAATACTTTAAAATATTTTTTTAAAAATAGCAGTTTAAAAAATATTAGAAAATATTTTATTTAGGAGATTTAGAATACTAAAGTTTATAAAAAAATAATTGCTTTACAAACTTCAACAAATATTTAGTAATAGATTGCAATTTACTCATTAACAATGGCTATTAAAATAAAAATTCAATCATTGTAAAAATTTCTTTAGTCTCTATTCTAATAATTAAAATATCAAATTATTTGGTTATATGGTTTACTTAGTTTCTTCGTTCTATAAAAATAAAATTCTTATCTGAAATAAGTCTTTTAATTTATTTTATTTGTTTGAATGAGATTATATTAATTTTACTTATTTATTTACTTATTTTACTTTCTTAATTTTACTATTATATGAATAAAAATGCTAAATAATGACATTTTAGACTCTTGCCTGTAAAAATATTTCAAGTAGTATTTCTTGTTAAATTCTTGTTTATAAAATGCCAATACATGATTATTTTATAAAATTATTGATTTAAAGTAGATAATGTATAACTATTTACAAAACATAACATTCTGATCAAGTTTTAAATGTAAAATAATGATAGAAAAGTCAGGTTACTTGTTTTGAATTATCATTTTCATGGATGGCACAATATGAAATTTTAAAAGTTAAGAAATATTTGTAAAATTTCAATTTTTAAAAATCTCATGAGTGTAATCTTTTTACAGCACCAGATGGTCAAAAGCTACCAATAAAAGTAAAAAGTAAAAATGACAAGACTTATCTTGTTGAATGGATACCAATTTCAGTGGGTAAGTGATTAATTTTTTTTTTTTTTTTTTTGCAACTTTTTGTATTTTCCTGAACCAAAACAAAAATGGATAATTCTACAAGATTTGAATAAGGATTGTAGACATATGGTTCATTAGCATTATATCTTAATTTTAATATTTGTAATGACTTAAAGGTGTTGCTAAAATGTTTGGGGAATTAATTTTGCCTGTCTTTATTTTTTATTTTTAACTTTGATTCATCCCAAACAAAGCACATTGTCACTGAGATGTAAGGTGCTACCGTGAATCAGGGATCATACCTACAGGCTCATCTTAAGTGGAGCAGCAAGATGTTTGTTAACATAATATTTAAATGTCTGCATGTTTTTATAGTTTCTGAAACACTGCAGGGAGAGAATTCCAAATGCCAGCAGTATGAGCTAGAAAGCTATCAGAGAAGAAAGCTTTCCTGAAGGTTGTCTACAGTGAAATGTCTTTGCTAATTGGCAGGTCTGTTGGAGATATTTATATTGAGGGGGCACTACTGCGTTAAGTTCATTGGAGTACATTCCATGAAAGTACTTGGGAAACAAATATAGGGATGTAACATTGTGGTGATGGGACAGGGTTGAGGCTTGGTAGACAGTGTGGGGCATATTAGATTAGGGATTCTTTTTTCGATGGCTAGTAGTTAGTGCATTTGCCTAGATGTATTTGTTTTGTTCACGCAAATAAGGCATATAGCCACTTAGATGTAAAGGGCTGCTATTTGGAATCGTGTCTAATAGGCACACTATGTATAGAGGTAGGGAGTACTGGGTCGGGTCTTCAGATTTTGGTGGAGACCCCCTCAGATCAAAATATGCACTAAACCTAGGTAAGAATCGAAAAAATTTTGAAAAAAAATCAAAATTCATCCGTTAGCGCCATTTTTTTAGATTTTTAGGCTCCGGGGGCCCAAAAACGCCCATTTACCCATCTTTGCAAAAGAAGGGCTAAGAAATAGCAGTTGAAACTTAGGTATTTTCACTTCTTTTGACTTGGTCAATGAATTAGGATAGGAATGACACAATGTATAGCTAAATTGAGTTTTATTTTAGTATATAAAAGTCATTTTTTAGTACAAAATCGGGATTTTAGCACAATTTTCACGGTGATTTACACCCTAGATGTCATTCATTTTGCGGAAAGAAATACCCTTAATCGTCCAGTGTTCCAAATCTGGTAAATTTTACATAAGAATGTTTCTTACAAAGCTTCATACAAAAATTGTAAGTGTTATTTAACTAGTTTCCCAAGGGGCTTGGGGACTAGTACTAGTAGAATCGAATGATTGATAACATTGCAGTGTTATCTGAGAAAGGAGTTGTTTTGTTTATTTGGTCAGTTCAAAATGAGACTCTGAAATGTAGAGTCTCCTTGCTATGTTATTTTTATCATAATCATAGCACACAGTTGAAATCTCCTTCTCCTTGGGTCCATTCATATTTTTATTTGGGTCCATTTTGAATATCCTGACACAGTTATATTTCTCTTTCAGGATTGTATTGAAGAGTCAGCCGGTAGAATGAGTAGTGTTGCAGAGCAGTCCACAACTTTCTCTTTTGGTGATGTTCTTCCTTCAGAATATGAAGTCATTGCTAAAATTCTTGAAGTCGCACCATCTGGACAACCAACTGAAGAAAAAGAGACTAGACTCAGAAAACAAGCTGTGTCAGATTGCGCCAAGGGATTAATGATAACCTGGTCGAAGGCGTTCTCCGCATCTAATGTTCTGTCTGCGAAATCGGTGAAGAAGAAGATTCGCAAATCTTTGCAGTCATACTACAATGCTGTTACAACCAGCAAGAAGAAGAAAAGACATGCAGAGATGGAGTTTAAGAAGGAACATTCCGAACTCTTCAACATCAAAGGCATGGCGGTAGATCCTGAGAAGTTTGCTCCAGCGGAAAAGACATTCTACTATGATCAGTTGAAAATGAATCGAAATTGGGGAATCGACTTGACACAAGTAGACGAGGAGTTTGAAAAAGAGATGGAGGACATGCGATAAAAAGAAGCAGCTGAGGTAGAAATGATGGAGGATGAACTTTCATACATCATGGATGAGGTGGTTGACACACTCAACAGTACTACAGTAGGTAGTGAAAAGAACAGTCAAGAAGGAGTTAGCATGACTCGTTCAGGTCTGGTTTGAGTTCTTGTAGATTGCGCTGACGCTGCGTCACAAACAGACCAGTCTTTCATACCCCAGCCAGAGATTCGTAAGATTCGAAACTGCACTGAAGCCATCAAAAAAGTTTGTGTGGAATCTCAGTGAAAAAAGCTATTCTAGCTGTTCAAATAGTCTTCAAAATTCTGTATGGACATGATTTTTATTTGAACAAGGAAGAGGCAGACAAAGCTAATCCTTCTCCTTGCACGTCTTCAACTCTCCCAGAAGTGAGTGATGAAATAATTGAAGATGATGAAGCACCATGTAAAAAGAAAGCCAAGTTAAATCGATAACCCATGCCCCATTCCAAATCAGATTGGGAAGGTTATAAGAATGTTTTGCCAGCACCAAGAACAATAACTGATTACAAACAAATAATGGCAATTCAAGCCGAATCTGCTGCTGCCAACTTTCTTTATAACAACTCCGACAATTTGAAGTGCCACTTACATTATGACACAACATCACGATGTAAAATTGATGGTGAATGGCCAGCCATTATATTCAATTTCTCTGGAAAAAAGAGGTTCTCGCTCCGTCCCCTGTTCTTTGCCTACGAGGATAGAAAGCAAATAGTGAAGCTGCTTGTCGAGACGTTCCGTCGTCTAGCAGTTTTGGTGATACTATCGATGCAGATCAAATTGTCGAATGTGAAATCAACGGAGACTGGGATGTTCTTTCGGACCGAAACATGCAATTTACACTGCACAACCACAAAGAGATTGCAGCCAAGTTTGATGGATTATTGTAGTGCTTGTAGTGTATATCTGAGTCACTTTTGTTACGTCTGTTAAGTACTTGGAAATCATAAAAGTACGGGATTATGCTGATTTCGGCCTATTTTCAGCAATTTTAGGTCCAATTTGGCCAAATTCACCCCTAAAATTGCCCTTAAAGACTCCAAGACCTTTCAATAATCATGGTTCTCTGCCTTATATGTGTGTCTGAAGTCATTCATATCCATTGGGAATGAACAAGGATCGATTAAGTGACCGAGAACAGGATTTTGGCAATTTCGTCCTATTTTTGGCAATTTTGGGTCAAAATTTGGTCTATTTCTCTTCAAAAAAGGCCCAAAAAGATCTGAGACCTGTATATAATCGTACTCCAATGTCTATTTTAGGTATCTACAGCAATATATACCTTTATAAAGGTGGACGAGGATAATTTATGTGACCCAAGATGGTTTTTGTGATTTTTGCCTGTTTTTCGGCCAATTTATGGCCAATTTTGGCCATTTTTTGACCGAAATTGACCAAGAATACCACAAAACCTGTTTAAATACATGACCCTGTGTCATTTGAAACTATTTATATCCATTAATGGGCATTGGAGATACACAAGAAGCAAAATTATGCCTTGAAATCACTCATATTGACATTTCGGACACATATTTCTTGAAAAACCAGCCTCAGATCTAAAAAATGCCGGCAACAGATGAAAAAATTTTTTTTTTCAAATTTTTTTTCGATTTTGACCTAGATACACCTTATATTTTGATTTGAGGGGGTCCCCACCAGATTTTGAAGATGTGACCTTTTTTCGACCCAGTACTCCCTACCTCTACTATGTAGGGAGTTAGGGAAGCAGAAAACAGGGAGGGAATTCCAAAGTATAGAAGTTTGACGTAGAAATGATTAGAGTAGAAAGCTTTCCAACATCCCAGGGACCTTTACAATGAGAATTTTGCTGCTCTTGGTTAGAGTATTCCTGTTGAGGGGCACATGTGTTATAGATTTGTTAGAGTATATTCCATTAAAGTAGTTATAAAACAAGCAAAGATGCAACATTTTTATTTCAAACGCTGTTCTTAAATGAGGAGCTTCGTGGTGTCTATTCCAAATGCCGTTCTTAACATGGGGAGTTTGAGATGTCTATTCCAAATGCCGTTCTTAACATGACATTATTTAAAGAAGTGAAATGAAAATAGTCACCATTGTTTGTTTTACATGCTAAAAAAAGACGACATAAAACTGGAATGTACTTTAATACTGTTGGTGGAAGACTTGAACAGTAACCAGAAACAGCTAAGACTGCTCCCACTGATTTCGATAGTTCATATACAGTGAGAATCCCTAACCTTCTGTTTTTACTATCCATTATTATTCTAATGGACCTTTTTTTTTGAAGATTGCCAAGAACTTTGCAGCTAATTCTACCCTTTGCGACCAAGGCCATCAACTCCCAATATTTCCCTCTGTATCAGAAAACATACTATGTGATATACATATATTTGTACATGATGTTGCCAAGCTTAAAACCTTGATTCCAGTAAATCAACCGGCCCTGACAGTATTCCAATTATAGTACTCAAAAAACTTACACCAGAACTAGCTCCCATACTTAAAAAACTGTTTAAACGTTGTCTTAAGGAGAATTGCTTCCCATCACCGTGGAAAATCTCATCAGTATGCCCTGTACTTAAGAATTCAGGTGATCGGTCATCTCCCTCTCAGTACAGGCCAATAAGTCTCCTGTGCATCATGAGTAAGTTGCTGGAATCTGTGTTAAATAAAGAAGTAATCAACAATCTCAGTAAAAATAACCTTCTTAGTGACACGCAATATGGTTTCCGTTCTGCTAGATCTACAGCAGATGTGCTTAGTTATATCACATAGAATTAGCAGATCTCTCAACGGAGACTTCCCTCTCTAGGGCAATTGCTCTTGACATATCAAAGGCTTTTGATAAGGTATGACATAAAGGTATACTTCACAAGATCTCCAGCTATGGTATAGCTGGAAATGTCTTCTCAGTTATTAAATCATTTCTCTCTGATAGATTCATAAGAGTAGTGGTTGATGGGCAGAAATTAGAAGCTCTCAGTATTAATGCTGGAGTCCCTAGGAGGCCATCCTGGGCCCAACTCTCTTCCTGATCTACATTAATGATCTTTCAAATCACATCCTTACATCATTTGTAGACATTTATGCTGACGACACTATCATCTATGGTAGCACATCTGAGACCGTAAATAACCAATTTCTCTCCGATTCTCTCTCCTCTGATCTTGAACATGTGGTAAAATGGGGAAAGGAGTAGCTGGTTACCTTTAATGCATCTAAAACCAAGCTTTTATCTTTACATCATCATCGCTCTGATCCCCATCTGGCATCAATTGAAATGAATGGCTCGTCTTGGGGAGGTTTCATGTTTTGACAAGCTTCTGGCCTTGACTGTTACTCCTGATCTTAAATGGAAAACATACATCAAATCCGTTGGCAAGGCCACTGGAAAAATGGAATCCTTCTATCAATCCAGTAGATATCCCACTGCTGATGCAATTCTCTACCTATATAAGAGCCAGGTACGTCCAAGGATGGAGTACTGTTCCCACATCTGAGCAGGAACTGCTAGAAAGGACTTATTCTTCCTTGATAGAGTTCAAAATTGACTTTGTAGCCTCGTAGGAGATGTCCTTTTCTCTTCTCTGCAACCTCTATCTCACAGAAGAGATGTTGCGAGTTTGTCTCTGATGTATCGTTATTTTCATGGAAAGTGTTTGACTGAGCTTCAGTCTATGGTCCTCCCTCGCTTAACTTTCACAAGAAACACTTATCTAGCTGAAAACACTATCAATAATTTCCCCCACTCTTTATCTGTGCCTAAACCTAAACATAGATTCATGAACAAAACTTCTTTGTGGAACTGTCTTCCATTTTCCAGCTGACTACAATATGGTTGTCTTCAAGTCCAACATAAACAAGTTCTTGATGAGCCGTTCCACTTAAGTTAACAAATTTACCAAATTTCCATTACTAACGATTACTATATTGTCCAATTTTATTACTGTACACTTTTTAACCCTTATCCTCGAGTGGCCTCTGGGCCTTGATAAGTGGTGATGCCTAAAAACAAAAAAAAATTTTTTTTAATGATTCATACTGATTTACGCATTCCCTTAATTGCTTTTTTTTAAATTCAAAGTATCTGCATGTTATCGCTCCAAACCAACACTAATCACCAGTGAAAGCCAGATTATTTAATTTCAGCCACGGCCGCCAGTGTCCACAATTCTTTAGGGGCAGCAGTGGCCACCAACAACAACCATAGTTTACTTTTTTGCAACAGGCTTCCACTGGGCAACACTGGTTAATGGGTCCTGCTAGTATTAAATATCAGTCTAGTAATACTTAAATTAATTTAAAGTCTTATCAAAAGACTTTAGATAAATCAAGGGCTACAGTCCTCACTTCTCTTACCTTATTGAATGCATGCAGTCAGAGATGACTATTAGAATAGTGGAACAGGTTTGTCTATATCCATACTGTAAGTCAAAAAGAAGTTTAAGATTTACAAAATGGTGGACTAACACTTGATATATCAATGATTCAACAATTTTAGCAAAGACAGGCAGGAAGCTGTTGAGGTGATAATTAAGCGGATCAGTTCTTTCTCCAGAATTCTTGAATATCGGTACGACAGAGGTAATTTTCCAGCTATCAGAAAAGTAAGACACGGCTAGGCATTTGTTGAAGAGTTTGGAGAGCTGGGTGCTAGCTCAACAAAGCATTTCTGAATTAATATGGCAGATGAATTGGAGGTGTTTAGGTGTTTTATATCATGGGCATGAGAAGGGATTATTGTCAGATTATCAAGTGTGACTTCTATCCACAAAGTGAAATTTAGAGAGAGGGTTTTGTGTGGTCTAAGGTGAAGTTGGAGTTCAGCCTTCTTGACTGCTGTAAAAGTGACCTTAAAGTTGTTGGATAGAATTGTGTGGAATTATTGATTGCATATTTATCGCCACACTATTATTTCCAGATTCCTAATTTCAGCAATTTAATGCATTTCCTGTTCATTTCAGTATTCTCTTGGTTGTGGCCATTTTATTCTTACAATGATTTCCTTTTTGTATTTGACTTATGGTAGATGAATATGTGCTGCTTTTGCACAAGTTGAAGTGAACCATTGAGGAGAGTGGTGTTTGCTACAGAACTTGCGTGTGGGAACATATACTTCAATGGCTACTTTGACTCATTTATATGCCTCATTTGCACATTGTTCAGTAGGAAGAGAAAAAATATTACTCCATGGAGCATCTCTGATGTGATCTCTGATGGATTCCCAATTAGCCTTTTTGAAGTATTCCATCATTTTGAGGAATGACTTCTCAATTTGGGGTTGAGAGTTAAGGTGATCAGTTTTTCCAAATGGAAGCATGACAGTATGTGTAAACGAATGAGATATAGAGAAACATTGCATGCTGCTACCAGCTGCATCTGTATAGTTTGAGAAACCAAGAATATTACTGTCATGGACATTAAAATCACCATTTGGGAGCTAGTATCTAAAGAGTGCTGCGTGTATATTGTCAGAGACATGGCTGATTGGGCTACAGTTCTTGGTCGGATATAGTTTTAGGTCATATCCATATCCGATGGTGAGGCCCCACCTTGCGGGCCTTAGGGAGTGTGGAGCCACCCTTTAATTGCCATTGCTCCCAGGTCCACTCTGACCCGGAGTGGTAGTACCTGTTAGGGTCCCAACTATGGGTTAAATAGAATCTGACTTAAAAAAAAAAAAAATATATACTCCATTAAAAATCGTTCCTCAAAATAACTAGATTCGGCATTAAATAACCTGAAAAAGGTTGATATGCCGTAAAACAAAAACAACCAACCAGTCCTTGGTCGGGGAAGAATGGTAGAGAAAATATGTTACTAATGCAGTGTTGTAAGTATAGTCTAAAGCACATGAAGGCCTGATCATCTAAACTCTAGGTCCGTGCATATATCTGAGTCCTTACGGTAGATATTACAGGAGATATCCAGTTATGTTAAAATGATTAGAGGTGATCAAGTTCTAGGATATCCAAAGAGTTTACTAGGAGAAATGATTCTACATTGTTTAGATTAGCTCTAAGTGCTCAAACTGTCAGTTTGTTTATATATTGAGATGATGATTTACTCTGTGTTTATGACTTTATCCTCCCTGAAATGTTATCCTAATTATTATCACAGCATTATATATACCTATTTTTATTTAACAGGAGAACATGAGATATCAGTTATCTATGCGGGTGGACCAGTTAAAGGAAGTCCTTTCATTGCCAAAGCTTATGATACTAGCAAGGTCATAGTATCATCTTTGAGTCAAGGTGTTTTGGGAAAACCAGTTAACTTTTTTTGTAAGTATTTATTTTAATGATTCATTTTTATCTGTTACTTAATCTATCAACATATTTTAAGCTCAAGCAGATTAAAATATTTGTTCATTTCATATTTTTAATAAATTTCTTTTGTTCTGGATTCATGGCATTTTTTCTGACCGTGGTCCAAACAAGAGTTGTCAGAATATTTTTTTAATTAAAAAAAAACTAAGAAAAAAAATGTATTATTTGCATTATTCAAACATCAGCATTTGAACTTGTGGCATAATGGATAAAGTACTAGGTAAAAATTCAGTTATAAATGACACTCTTCTGGAGGTTGAAGGTTCAATCCTCAGTGCATGTGATACTAAGAATACAATTGGGAATTACTTAAAACTTCTATCCAGTTATGGCTGACAGAAGGAGAGCTTGCTATCCTTATGAATTAAGTAAAGGGTTCTATTTAGAAATTCCATGCAGATTACCGATTCAACAGTATGCATTGGTCAACATGTTATGAGAATAACACTCAAGATGAGAACAGTAATCTAAATAATCCAAATTATCAATGTCTATCTCGAAAATTCAGAAACATATAGCAGCTTGTTAAAAATGTGTTTTGGCATCAAAGACGAATAGAATTGCCAACTTGTCATGCTACAGATACCGTCATAATTACGTTTTTATATTCAATATGGCTAAGCATTAATGCAGGCAAAAACCCAACTATTTATATCGTTTTTTTGCAATTATTTATAAGTGTCAGTATAATTTTTAAATGAATGCTTAGAATGTAACTTTGAAGATGGAATGCAAATAAATGCAGTCTTTATAAATGTTTTATCATAAAAAAAAAGATGAATAGGGTAAACACGGAAAAAGAAATTAAGAATTATTGCTAAATTCTTTTAGATAATTTTTAAGTATCACTTGAAAACAGAAATTTATAGAAATGCAAACGATGCCAAAGTTTTGAAAAGTTAGCAAAAAAGTTTGTTCACTTTGCTTTAAATAGTTTGGGATTCTAAGGTTACCACTTTTTTGATTAATACCATTGCTAATGTCATTTTGTAGTCATTATTACTGACAGTTATCTAAATAATGTGTAGATAAATTTTATATTAAATAACTTATGAGAAAAGGAGAGAGTTCAGTCTGCCAAGTCCAAAGTAGCTGAGCAGCAGCTTGGTTCCAATCAGTTTTGGCAAATAGCAAATAGAATTCTGAACAGAAGCATGTGCTCTATCCTAACTATCATCAATGGACCTGAAGTAATCTCGTCAGCATCAGACAAAGCCAAACTCTTTGCAGCTAATTCTACTCTATGCAACCAAGGCTGCCAACCCCCAGTATTTCCTTTGTATCGGAAAGCACACTATGCGACATAAAAATATCTGTGCGTGATGTTGCCAAGCTAATCAAAACCTTGATTCCAGTAAAGCAACTGGCTCTGACGGCATTCCAATTATAGTGCTCGAAAAGCTTAAACTTAAAACTTCTACCTGGTTATGCCTGATGGGATGAGAGTTCCATTCAAAATTCCTTAAAGATTTCCAAATTTGACAAAATGCACTTGAATAGCAAAGATTACATCAGCCAAAACATTATGAAAATGACAGTCAAGATAAGAACAGTAGTGCAAATAGTACAAATTATCCTCATCTCAAAAATTCCAAAATAAGAATGAAAGTAATTACTACTATAGAAAATTAACAAGTAAAAACAAGTGTTATTCATATCGCAACTTTATTTTATAAGTTACTTAAAAAGGTGTAAAAAGTAAAAGGATAACTCGTGTGTAGTTAAAACAACCAAGTGTCAACTGTTCTACATTTACCCTGGTGGATTGTTAACTATGCTTCGCTTTCAAGTAACAATTTCCAAGATTAAATTCGACACACTTCTGTCAAAATCTTGTTACTCCGAAACTCGATCCTTAATGCTCTGCTGTTAAAACTCTCAACTCCAAAACATAATGCACTGCTGATAAAACTTGCTACTCCTACATCCATATCTAAAAATCCACCCAGTCCCTGAAAAATCAGGCTTTTTATTTCAAATTAGAAGCATCTCGTTTGCATATTAGGTAACAATATCGCAAGCATATAAAGAGAAAAGGCGGTCTTTCTTTTTCTTTTTTCCTCATTCTTTTTGTCTGCACGAGATTCTACAGGTTTGTACCAATTTTTAAGTATTTAATCACAGAAGAGTAATTTATCTTGCCTTTGGTAGCATTTCAGACCACATTAAGTTCCTTATTTTCGCATTTATGCTGATCTAAAGTTTGAACCGTCTTTTTCTTTCCATTTTTCTCTTCAAGTGGATGCCAGTAAAGCTGGCGCTGGAAATCTGGAAATATTTATCTCTGTAAATGGTGAGAATGTGCCGAATTATGTGAAGCAAGAACCACGAGATGCTTGCTTCAATGTATCATTTATTCCTCAACAACCATCCAAACATTTGGTTCATATCAAATTCAATGGTATCCCTGTACCAGGTAATACAATTAATCAATCACAATTTCTTAGATTTGGATATCCAATATACCTAACCAAATAATACTTTCGTTTTTTTAATGACTGATGCAAATCAATTAAATTTGACTCTCATGAACCAATTAAAAATATGGAATTCAAACAATTAACATTAAATTGTGTAAAACAAGAGACATCGTTAAAACTGTTATATAATAATAAACAAATTGAATTTCATTAAACATTATGCACTCATGTATTTTTCAATTCTCTTTAATTAAATAATATTATTATGTTGATATTTTCTTTTGTTGATCTAAATAATAGGCTACTTCTTGTTTTATAGTTTTATTACCATTGATTGAACAAACTCATAGAGAGAGATGAAAATGAAAGTGACAGATAATGTGTAAAATAAAAGAAAAGATTCAAACAACCTAAAAAGAGAGGATGAAAGTAATAGACAGAAGCTTAGTAAAATGAATAACATGATGAATTAATCGCAAATAAAGAATGTTTTGGTATATATTTTGCATTAATCTAATATATAAATGGCTATATGTCTGTCTGTCAGTCTGTCTGTCTCCATATTTTCAAACTCTATCTTTTCTGAAACTAAAAGTCGCAAAGTGAAACTAGGGGCCTCAAATGATTGGATTTTTTATGGGCCGTTCTTTTATGGATCTTTAGCCAGTTCAAATAGTTTTTAAGAGGTCAAAAATGGGTCAAACTTGAAAAAAATCGTTGAACATTTTGTACATTTATTTTTAATTTTTAATATGCGTGTCATGTTGGTACAGTGGCAATGTCACCAGCTTTGAATGCTACAGTTTCAGTTTCGATTCGAGCTGATAGCACCTAAATACCCTCTTTTTTTTACTTTTGAAATGACGACTCTATAATAATATATACAAAATCTGAACAAATGAAAATATCATATTTAAGCATATTTTATGCTCAGGCAAAGCCGCCCCCACCTGCTAGTAAATAATATACAAAAAAAAACATTATGAAACAAACATTAACATATAACGTTCCAAAGTCATACTAAGTTTGTTAACTGTTCATCTTGTACAGGCAGTCCATTTCCTTGCAACGTTGTGGATAACGAAAGAGTGCAAGTTTCAGGTGATGCTCTTCAGTTTGCATGTGCAAATACATTGTCTAGTTTCAAAATTGACTCACAAGGATCTGGAAATGGTAACCCCACTGTAAATATCATCGGTAAGTATTTGTAATTACATTGACAAACATTGCACATTTGTATTTATATTTTATTTAAACATTACAAAGAAACTTTAAATTCCATTTAGAAATCAAAATTCTGCATAAAAAAATGTAATTTGATTATTCACTTGGAAAAACAGAAAATCATTATAAAATTTGATGCAAATTAAAGATCTAGCAAATATACAAATATATGTGATCTCTGGTTAAGATATTTTTATAGAAAAGTTGTTTCTATAATTATGATAATTAAATTAACATTTAAAAAGTAAATGTTAAGATTTTGATTTATTTTTATTATTTTATGAAATTTCAACCAAAAAATAATTTTAAAATTTTAATTTATATTTTACTAAATTTAATTAAATTGAATTATAGTATTTTGGAAATAAACTTCATTGTAAACATCAAAAAAGAAATTCTTTCCAATAAATAAAATATATTTTTGTTTTTTTACAATTATTTCTTACAAGATTAGATTTAATGGTAACTATTCATCCTTCATTTTTTTTTTGTTTAGCTATATTCAAGTCAGTACTAAATTAATTGAATTTTTTTTAAATATATTTTAAATAAAAAATAAAAATGAAATTATATAAAAGATATTTTTTAATTTTTTTTTTTATTTTTTTTTTTATTTTTTTTTTTTTTTTTTAGATAAATAAATAAATAAATATAAGTGTATTAGGTATTAGGATGCTACATCAAAGTGGGTTACCCGTGTGAGAAGTGGTGTGGAAAATAAACAAAAATAGACAAACGGGTAGCTTGCAACCTCTATCTCACAGAAGAGATGTTGCGAGTTTGTCTCTGATGTATCGTTATTTTCATGGAAAGTGTTCGACTGAGCTTCATTCTATGGTCCCCCCTCGCCAAACTTTCACAAGAAACACTCGTCTAGCTGTAAACACTATCAATAATTCCCCTCACTCTTTATCTGTGCCTAAACCTAAACGTAGATTCCATGAACAGAGCTTCTTTCTTAGAACTGCACGCCTGTGGAATTGTCTTCCGTTTTCCTGCTTTCCGGCTGACTACAATATGGTTGTCTTTAAGTCTAACGTAAATAAGTTCTTGATGAGCCGTTCCATATAAGTTATCAAATGTACCAAATTTTCATTACTAATGATTACTATATTGTCCAATTTCTAATGTACACTCTTTAACCCTTATCCTTGAGTGGCCTCTTGGCCTTGATAATGTGGTGATGCCTGTGTAAAAAAAAAAAAAAAAAATCTTGTAGAATAATGAAATACTGTATGCTTATTTACTTTTCAAAGTCACATATAACATCACAGATATAATCAGTAAGTGTGAAAACCAATGAATATTCCAAAAGAGAGAAAACACCATGGTAATGAAACAGGAAGTTGAGTAGAAACTACCAAGCAGAAAACAAAGTCTAATTAGTAGTAATGCGTTCTAATTAAATATGGTGTTTAATAATACATAATATTTTATTTTAATACTTTATCAGTACTTTATTTTTACTTTTTAAATTTTTTATTTATTTTTTCCTTTTATTTATTTATTTTATTTTTATTTTTCAATACAGATATATATATATATATATATATATATATATATATATATATATGTATATATATGTATGTATTTAATTTATTGAGTTTTATATATATAATGAAAGAAGAAGAGTAAATTCAATTCTATAAGAGGAGACTTATTGGGATAATATGAAGCTCAACGAATTTCAATGGAGCTTATATAGGAGATCATAGAAATCAAAAATGAATTCACAAACACTATATATTGGAAAATATAGAATAGGATATACATACAATTATTTGGGGGATAAAGGAGACTCTTTATACCAAGGTATTTCAAAGCCTAATGCTTCTCATCAGAAGAGTAGAGAAGGTGCTAGGTAACATAATGGGGATGTGACATCTAATGATGGAATCATCAGGAATGAAATAAATAAATAAAATTTTTGATGTTGTTAGGGGGAATTATATCGAATTCTAAGATAAAAGAGGAGCGTACTATATAAAGTGTAGTGTAAAAAGGAGTATAGAGTTTCTATCATAGTTTTAAATAATGTAAGTAGTTTTCATAGGGATGTATAGTGTCTAGGTAGTGGATAAAGAGTTTTATTGACAGCAGTAACCGAGACAACAACAGCACTTAGAGACGGTGTATGTTTTCAGGCGTAATATTATGATGAAGAATTAAAGCAATGGCGTATATACTAAGCAGGATTAATTAAAGTAACTTATATTACAACATTACTTATAAGGGGAATATGGCTGTATCGTGATGTTACGAGATTAATGTAAGTTAGGTTGTGGATTACATGACGAGTGTACTAGGGTTTTAAATTTAGTAGGGTATGGGAAGGTTCATAAGATAAAAATGGTTGCATTTTAATGTCGTGCCTGGGATAATTTACAATCTATTTTTTTTTTCTGTGATTTCGACTGTTCATGCTTCTCTTTTTGGGTTTCTGAAAATAGATTTATTGATGATTAGATTCCAAAAAGTTTGGCCATAAAATGGTTTAATTTTATCTTTTTTATAGGTTTAGTGAAAATGTTGGCTATATTATTCTCAAATGTCACATAAGTAAGAGTAATAGATTTTTTACTTATTTCATCCCTTATGAAATGATATCTGATATCAATATGCTTCGACCTTTGATGAATCATAGAATTATTTGCTAATAAGATACTACTCTGGTTGTCACAATGAATTACTATAGGTTTTTTACTTAGATCTGGTTTTAAAATAAATTTTAGTAGTGTTAAGAAAAGTTGCCTCCTGCGCAGAATGGGTGAGGGCCACAAATTCTGCTTCACAAGTATAAAGGGCAACAATTTGTTGTTTTTTAGTTTTCCAAGAGATCATAGGTCCAGTCTTTCACAGTCTAAAACAGTATCCCGTTATACTTTTTCTATCCTCAGAGTTACCCCAATCTGAATCTGAAAATCCTTCTAAATTTAGAGGATATGTTGCCTTTTTAAATATTAAAGATTGTTCCTTTTCATGGCCTTTTTATCTGGTGTTTTGCTTATATATTTTGTCATTTTCTCCTGTGCACAAACATCACAATTTGAGAGATCGTCTGAAGGTATTATTTTCATGCCTTCGACTACATTTGGTAATTTTTTAATATCAGCTGTATTGCAGTATCCTAGAATTTATACCAGGTTTCCAAGTCATGACAGGCAGTTTTTGAAGGAACCATACTTTTTAAATAATATAATCGGCCATTTTCTTTAATGTCAAATACCCATTGGGGTATATCAATTTTGACTTGTTTGGGCCAAACTTTATATTCGCGCCTTGTTTAATGGCAGCCTGCACAGAAAATATGTCTTGCTTAAATGTAAGTATGAAAAGAGCATTTTTTAGAATACAGTTATAGATTTCGCCTTTATTATTTTTTAGTGATATTTTAGCATCGCCTCTTTTCAAGATCAATCATTTATTTGACTACTGTCAGCAAGTTTGACAAAATGACTTTGTGGATTAAAGTTTGAATCAAACTTAATAAAATAAGATTCCTTGGTGATAACGTGTGCTATAGCACACAGTCTATAAGGTGATTTTTACCGTTTGTGGTATTGTCAAAGTTACATGTGAATAGAAATGTATGTTCTTCCTCAAAGTTCTCAACGTTTTTTATGGAGTTCATTTTTGAGCTTTTATATCGACATTGGAAACTTTTGTGGTTGGGTCATCCATAATTATAGCAGATAATTTTATTCTTTTTTTTTGGAAAATTACTTTTGGGGAAAACATTGCGGTGAGATGCGTAATTTGGTGGTGTCTGATTTCGAGAAGCATTTTTGAACTTCATGATATTGCTGGAGTTATTATTGTTCACAAGCATCTGATTCATCTCTTCGTAACTGCGCAATGCCACTTTAAATTCACTGAAATTTATGGGTTTGTCTTTTTGCCTTATTACAGTTGTAAATGGTTTAAAATTAGCTGGAAGTCCGTTGATGGTCATTGATATCAACAAGCTATCACTTATTATTTTACCTGAGAGTTTTAAGGCATTGGCGGTTGTTTCTGTCCTTATCACGTAGTCGGTAATAGTTTCATCCTCGTTACATTTTAGAGACGTTAGTTCTGTATATAGTGGTATAATTTTCGGTTTTCCTTTTGATAAATAATGCTCTCTTAATATGTTTAATGCTTTCTGTCCATCATCCAAGGCATCTCTTATAATCAGAGACAGACTTCTATCGTCTAAGCATTGAATCAGTTCTGCACAAACAGTTGCGTTCTTTTCAAGAAATTCAGGGTCGTTAAGATTCTCTGTTGGAGATTGTATCACTTTGTGTAGTTTCCGAATCCTTAGACACCCCAGAAATTTTACCTGCCACAATTTGAATTTAGATTCCAAACCATCCAAGAAAAGACGATGGCTGAGCGCATAACCTGTTAAGTGTTGAGACATTATGTTGAACAAAGATGGCGGAGAAGAAGCAGTGCAGTCCCGATACTGAGTGTGAAGTAATTGCCAGTAACAAAGATGGCAATGACGAATCAAATGCTGTACGTGACGTAGACAACGGCGAACTGATTGAATCCAAAATTCAACAATTTTTATAGTAACTGTGGAAGCTTTTCATTGGTTGGTTATTATAACTTGTGGTTATAAAAACGTTCGTCGAAATCATTGGTGTCATGCCCCCCCCCCATTAGGAGTCAAAAAAATTTAACATAAAATTATCAGACCAAATCCCATGTACATGTGTCTTTCTCATCTAAATAACCTTTCATAAATAAACACTGAATTATTACTTTTTTTTTTTTACTCAATATTAATCACATATGTATTGAATTTATTTCAATACATATGTGATTAATAAATTAATAAAATAACTAAAATAATTTTTTTAAATCCTATTTAAAAATTAATATTTTTAATAATTAATTTTACTTAAATTTTTTAGTATTTTTAAAAATTCCATTACACCATGTAAAACAGGTCTTCGTTTAGACACATCTATTTTAAACTTGGTTTTATTTTCATATCTTTTTATTTATCAAAAATTTAGCATCAGAAACGCCAAGCATTGTAAATCCAAGGGCTTTACTGCTATCCCATATGTACTTCAAGAGTGAGTCCACAATGGAAAGCAGTAATCAATGGTTTCTATTGTATCTTCATAAAACAGGATTTGATGTTAATCACCTAAGTCAACACAATATTTGTGTCTCCCAAAATGCAACCACTGGTTCACATCCTGGAAGTTTATAATAAAGTTAAAACATAGAAAGATTGTGTATCCTAAGACAGGATGTTACTTTAAATATGCAGCGTAACCTCTACATACAAAGGATTCTGCTTATGATATTTTCAGCTTCCGAAATGTAATGTGAAAATCTTTTTGTTCCTGTATACAAAAGAATTTTCAGGATACAAAAGCTAGAAGGCTAGAAAGACTATTTTTCAGGTATTTTACTCTTAAAAAATGTTCTTTGAAATCTGTGTTTTATTCGATTTTAAATGTTTTTAGTAATTTTCTAGAAAAAGTTGGTTTTTATCTGGAAAACATTTTTTTATTGCAATTAAATTTATTTTTTTCTACCCCCCCCCCCCTAAAATTTAAACTATTTTTATAAATTGAAAAATAATTGTAAATAAATTTAGACATCCATTACAATCATTATCACATTTGAAGAATATAAACTAAATAAAGATTTTCAGTTTTAATTTTTATTGTACATCATCTGAAATTTTAGTAAGGCGTGGGGGAGTGTGTTATTATTTTTCTTAGAAATCATAAATTAGCAATCAGAAAGTAAATAATTCATTTCATGTTTCATAAAGTTAAGTGATGCTTATTAGAAACTGAAAAAATAAAAAATAATTTTAAGTGTTTCGTAAAGTTCGGACATTGTCTCACTCAAAAGATAAGGTTCCACATAGTTATATTAAAATCTTTTATAACTATGTTCTGATATCTACTTGATTTACAGGTAATAACGGTTAGGTTATGTACTATTTGGCTCTTATTTAATTCTGGTTTTACTTTTATTTAAAAATTTAATGAGCGTTTTCATAGGACTTGGAATGGATTAGATGATTTACATGTAAAATGCCTTTTAGGATACAAAAATTTTAAGATACGAAAGCCAAGCCATGACCAATTATTTTTATGTCTAGAGGTTCTACTGTATTTTGAATAACTTTTACTTTAAACATTTCACCTGACAATCCTTCTACTTGAGCAACACTGGGTATTTACAGCTAATTATCTGATATATATTCTGTCTCTATAGGAAAATAACTGCACACTTTCTAAACAAATCTTCCACACTCAGCCACTTACAGCACTTCCTAAACCGTGTTTCACAAAATATGCATAGATTTCATTCCCATTTAAAAATTATTACATTTATTCTGAACAAAATGCTTCTCATAAATATGTATTCCCATACAGAAGGTAACAAACAGTTTTACTCTCTATTTATTAAGTCCTCTCACTCACTTCACATTACCTTGTTACTTTATTAACAGTATAATATGATCATTATTATTTCATTTCCAACTTCTTACTATTCACAACATACTATGCCAGATTTTTAGCATAAGTGATAAGTGCATTCTTCAAAGTAATTACATGTTATATTTTAATCTAATTGTATTCAAAGAACAGGGTTATTATACTTTTGTATTTCAAATACTGAACTCTGACTATTACTATTATTCAGTCATTCTTCAGAATACTGGAATAAATTATAGAAAATCTCCAATCTTAGTCAACATTTCCTCTTATATTTACTGAAATGTATTACGTTTTTAAAATAACTTCATGAAAATAACACACCATACACGTTGACAATGACAACATTGATTTTTACATATTTCTTATTTATTATGAAAAGTAAAAATCTAAATTACTTGTTAATAAAATCAATAAAACTCAAATGAAAACTGATCTTTTTAGCTTAACAATATTAGATGCATCTGCAAAAATTTTTATTAAATTCCAAACACAGAAACTAATAGAAAATCAATCTTCAGTACAAAATATTAAAAGTAATAAATTGAAATATTGCTCCAGTTACTGTTACTCATACAACACAAATGTCTTTTTGGATAGTAAACAGGGATTGTTATTCTTTTTTCTTACTTAAATAATAATGCATATAACACAATACATAATGTTGTACATAAAGACACATAATGTTTTGCATAACAATAATATAAAATGATGCACATTGCAACAATATATAATAACACATCAAAGTGTACATACCAAAAAGACATAATGATGTATATAACAACATAATAGCAACAACACGTAATGATGCACATAACAAGAAAACATAACAATAATACATAATGATACCAACACAATGATTTACATAGCAACAATAAATAATGACATACATGACAATAACACATAACAAGAATACATAATGAGGGTATGTTTTACTGGCCGTAGTCCTTCGAAAAAGTGTTAAAAAAATGAAATATATAATAAATAAACATTACCAATAGCAAGATAAGTTAATCTTGTGACCACAAGAAAAAATGGCTGCATAACAAATACATTGTGGCCACTTTTTCTTGTGGTCGTGTACCCTTTAAACTTGCTTGTTTTTCGAGCTGATTAAACATTTTACATTTTATTAAAAACACAAAAAACCTACTCAGTTGTGTAAAAGAGTAACTTATCTTGCTTTTGGTAACATTTATTTGTTATACATTTGATTTTTTTAACACTTTTTCAAAGGACCGTGGACAGTAAAACATACTCCATATGTATTGTATAACAATACATAATGATGTACATAACAGCAACACATGCCAACAACACATAATGATGTCCATGCCAACAACATAATGATGTACATAAAAACAATATATAACAACAATATAGCAGCAATACATAATGATTTACATGACAAACTTTATATGTTTAAGAAATTTACAAGTGGTAGACTGAACTTTGTCTTATTAATGCATACAGCAATTCTTTCCAACAAAATCTTCCATTATTTTTTTATTGTTTTTATCAGCTCCAAGTGGAAAGTCTGTGCCTGCTAGAATCAATGGAAGTTCTTCATCAACTTATCGAGTTGATTTTTCTCCTACTGAAGTTGGTAAGCTATAAATTCCAGTATTTTAATATTTTATAAATGTATGAGCATTTGCTTTATTTATTTTTTAATATTTCTTAAATTGGTTATTTTTTAATATTTCTTAAATTGGATATCTATGTTTATGTAGTGATGACTATTTTATTAGTTAATGTTATGTTTTTATTTTATCATGTTGATGTTTCCAATTTTATCAATCAAATTTGAAACAAAAGCATCAAGATCAAATTGAAATTAACATTACCATATAATCTTATAAATCTGTTTAAATGATATCCAGAATCTTTATTCCTGATCTTATTCCAAAACCATTCTGTTAATCTATCCAATTGATATTCTAAGTTCCACATTTTGATATCTACATTTTATCTTATACCATCTTGGCTTTTGTATCCAAAATCCTTATCTTTAATGCTATAACCAATGCTATCTCATTCGGTTGTCCATAATCCTTATCATACTTATTTATTGTATAATAAATGTTATAGTGTTTTAAAAATGTCCTAAGGAATTTTTATGTAATTCAAAGCAGATAAAATAAAGAAGAAAAAATAAATAAAATGAAAGTCAAACTTTTATTTAGTAACTAGCAGGATTTGTGCACTAGCATTACCAGATGGAAATATGACCCAAAACCAGAATAGATTCAGTAAACGACCCCCACTCCTTGAATACAAATTAACTTATCATTATCTAGTGCATTATCATATGGGAGTCACGTAAAATCATGAGAACATATGTAAATACATATAACATAAGTTGGGCATGATTTTTCATCACATAATTTAAGTCTTGTACACTTTCCATTGCACATGTGTTTGTCTTTAACTTTGTTTTTAACAGATTTCTTTTGATTTCATTATGTTTAAATGCTTTAACTTATTAATTTGATAAATTGATTCCTTATCTTTTCTAACCAGGGAGACATCAAATCCGCATTTTCTATGGAGATGTTGAAGTCAAAAACAGCCCGTTCTTATGTAATGTATTTGATGCAAACCTTGCTAAAGTAAAAGCATCTAAAAGAATATACTTGAACAGAAGTTCCACTTTAGAAGGTAAATATTTTTGCATAAAATTCAATCTTGAAATTAAAATATAAAACAAAATTTAATTATCATTAAAATAAAGAAGGAAATATTAAACTGGTTGTTTATGTCAGAGACTATGCCAAAGTTTGGAATTGAAAGAACGTTATGACTTTATTTGTTCTATATTTTAATTCATCAATTGCGATAAAGTGAGATATACAGAATCAATATTACTTTTGTGACTGTCTGAACTTCCAATAACCTGTAAGTTTTACATAAGCTAAATAAGCGTTTGCAATATTTTTAAAAGTAACTAACACTTGTTTAATTGATTATTCTGGAGTAAAAAAAAAAATAAAAGTTTAGTAATTTTTGGAGGGATCTAGTCATCTCACTCAAAAGTATGTTTCTTATAAAATAAAACTTGCCTAAAAAAATTTTTTAAATAAAATACAATACATTATTATGCATTTCTATTTTTGAGGGTTTTTCAGGAAAGTGCTCACTTTTATTATTGAAAGTTGAAAAAAATGGCCAAATATATCAAGAGCACACAAATACAAAGCGCATGCAAGATGAAAAACTGCCAGACCATGTGTTGTTGAATCCATGTCTCTAAAACATAAATCTATAATATTGAGCATATTTTCCTATAAATAATGCAAATAATATAAGATTATGGGTGGAGGTGCTTACCAGCACAAGTAATCCAATATATTTTTGTGCTCAATATGCAAGCATGCCAATAAAAAACAAAGTAACAACTCAAAAAAGAAGTATACAAAAATCAGAATTGAGTTTGCTATGAATTTGTCATGTTGAGAATCTGTGCAAAGAGAGTTTTTAAATGATGTGTGTGTATGAGAAAAGATTTACCTATCATGTGGAGTGAGTTTGTGAGAAGCACACATGTGGTATGAAATTATCTCCACGAGAATGTGTTCAACAAAGTCTGAGTAGAATGATGTGTAGGTGTGTAAGTTGAGAAGGAAAATCTTTCATATTTGTATGGAGTACACACATGTTGACATGGTCTTTTCATAGCAGCTAGACCAAAGGGAGAGAGAGGGTCAGTCAGATCACTGATGTTTAAGTAAACAAAGAGTATGAGGCCAGATGGATGAAAGAGATTTGTCTGTGAATCGCTTTTTATAATCACTGATAGTAGCTATACCTAGATTCTAAATGAAAGATAGCTCAATTCTGAAAATGCCCCCTGGTGAGTTGTCTGTTTAATTGTGTTGAGAGAAGGGTAAATAATACTAGATATTCTTGCTCTCTCCCAAGATTGAG